>NC_090647.1:551778609-552021109 GCF_040937935.1 Hyperolius riggenbachi
TATCCTCGGAAATATACTAATCAGTTACAATGTAACAAAGTTATTACAATGTAACAACTTTGTTACTTTGTAACACCACCGCACCCGACGTCACTCGCCTCTCACCCGCCGGCCGCCGCATACACGCTAGTCCCCGCCGGCTCCCGCCGTCCACTCCGCCCACACCTGTCACTCATATACATGCTGGCACCCATGGGTGCCAGCATGTATATAGGTGACACGTGGGAGAGGCGGGGAGGGCAGCGGAGCCGGCGGGGACTTAGCGTCCCTTCACCCGACAGATCTCTGAGCTATATTAGCTCAGAGCTCTCGAAAGCATCTTCAAATCAGAAGGAACCCCATTGGTCTGCTAAGGACCAATGGGGCTCCTTGGAGCCCAAATACAAAGATGCTTAGAGAGCTCTGAGCTATAGCTCAGAGCTCTGTCGGGTCCTGCAGCACAGACGCGGCGGCGGCGGCGGCGGTGAGTGACGTTGGGTGCGGCGTAGTTACAATGTAACAAAGTTGTTACATTGTAATAACTTTGTTACATTGTAACTGATTAGTATATTTCCGAGGATATTGCGTGGGAACTGGCTTTTAAAGGGACAGGTAAGTATTAATGGTTAATTAAGAATATTAAAGGACTTTTTTCGTGGTTATGTTTTTTGTTCAATTAAAATACTTTTTCTATGTGTTTGTGTGTTTATTTACTTTTAACTCTTAAAGGAAATGGGTAAGGGGTACTACAAGTACCTCTATACTCATTTCTCCTGGGAGGGGGGTGGGCATCTGGGGGACCCCTTTTTAAAGGGGACTCCCAGATGCCACCATGAACCCCTCCCCAGGAAATCGCGGCCTCCACCTCCACCGCCCATCGGAGGTGGAGAAGAGCCCCTTGTCCTTGGATTGGACAAGGGCTCGGAGGGGGAGGGGAAAGCTTGGCTGCCCCTCCCCTTCCGAGACCCCCCAATCCATGGACCATGCGGGCTGGTATAGTCAGGGTGCGGAGCCCCACGCGGCCGGTGCTCCGCATTCTGGCTATCCCAGTCTGCATGGGGGACAAGGGGTTAAAGAGGTCTGGGAGGGGGGACCCCACGTCGTTTTTTTTTTATATTTCCCACACTCAGAACGAAGTAAGTAAAACTCTTCCCACTTGGGGGAATCTATGAAAATAAAACACTATTGTTACCTGTGCAAAAAAAACGGACATTTTCCGCATTTAAAAGACATTTTCGCCCTTGAAACTTAAAAATCGATTTTCTCAAAAACTATAAGGTCTTTTTGAAAAAAAAAATTTTCCTCTTATTCCCACTGATCCCCTTAATATACCCTGTGAATTTGGTGTTCCTAAATTTTAAGCAGGCTTTGCTATTAACCGTTAAAGTTGGCAGGTTTTTAAATGTATATATTTTTCCTTTGAAACTTTAACATCGATTTTCTCAAAAACTATAAGGTCTTTTTGAAAAAAAAAATTTTCCTCTTATTCCTTCTGATCTCCTTAATATATTCTCCAAATTTGAGGCTCTTAGCACTTAAGGGGGCTTTGCTATTAACCCTTAAAGTCGGCAGCTTTTTTTTATTTTACGGGAGCGTAATATTACGCGATTACGGCAGACTGTGTAATTTCAATGGGAGTTTACTGTCTTACGCGTAATTTGTTACGCGTAAAACGTAACCTTACGGTCTACGCGTAATTAATTACGCGTAATACCGTAACCTTACACGTAACGCTTACGGTGCATTTGTAGTGAATTACGATGCGTAATTACGCTAATGCGTAATTTCGGCCCAGCACTGCTATTACACTAAGAGGCCCCTCCATCCTTCCCACCCCAGCCGTCACACACTGATAGTATTACACTAAGAGGCCCCTCCATCCCTCCCAGCTCCCACCCCAGCCGTCACACAATGATTGCTATTACACTAAGAGGCTCCTCCATCCCTCCCACACCAGCCGTCACACACTGATAGTATTACACTAAGATGCTCCTCCATCCCTCCCACCCCAGCCGTCACACAATGATTGCTATTACACTAAGAGGCCCCTCCTCCATCCCTCCCACACCAGCCGTCACACACTGATAGTATTACACTAAGAGGCCCCTCCATCCCTCCCACCCCAGCCGTCACACACTGATTGCTATTACACTAAGAGGCCCCTCCCTCATCCCTCCTACCCCAGCCGTCACACACTGATTGCTATTACACTAAGAGGCCCCTCCTCCATCCCTCCCACACCAGCCGTCACACACTGATTGCAGTTAGACTAAGAGGCCCCTACATCCCTCCCACCCCAGCCGTCACACACTGGTAGTATTACTCTAAGAGGCCCCTCCATCCCTCCCACCCCAGCCGTCACACACTGATTGCTATTACACTAAGATGCCCCTCCCTCATCCCTCCCACCCCAGCCGTCACACACTGATTGCTATTACACTAAGAGGCCCCTCCCCATCCCTCCCACCCCAGCCGTCACACACTGATTGCTATTAGACTAAGAGGCCCCTCCTCATCCCTCCCACCCCAGCTGTCACACACTGATTGCTATTACACTAAGAGGCCCCTCCCCATCCCTCCCACCCCAGCCATCACACACTGATTGCTATTAGACTAAGAGGCGCCCCAGGGCCCCCAACCCCCCCCCCCCCTTCCTTCCCCAAACACCTTAATCTCTATTTATCTGGCTCGCAGTCACTGCCATATATCCCCTTTCCTCATTTCTCTCTGCCCATAGACTTCTGCCTTACCTAATGGAGGTTGGGGAGGAGGGATGTTAACAGATCTGTGTATGTGTGCGTGGGGGGGGGGGGGGGCTGGCCCGATGTAGTAACGCCCTTAGTCCTAAGCAACTTTCATGTGATCCAAATCTAAAATTTACTCCTTTTTTTTCTCTCCAGCGATGGGCTTTAAAGCAAACCTGAAGAGTATATAAAATAAAAAAACAGATACTCACCTATGGAGAGGGGAGGCTCTGGGTCCTATAGAGCCTTCCAGTTCTTCTCCCGGTCCCCTCGTTCCAGCGCTGTTTCCTCTGTTATCAGTCTCTGACCGATGGGTCAAAGACTGTTCTCTCCTGCCGCAGGAGGCTTCAGAAGTTTTCAGGAGCTCGAGTGCTCCCGGAGACGGTTGGCTCCATACTGCGCGTGCGCAAGCACACACTCTCGCACATTCACGCATGCACAGTTTGAAGCCACCTGTCTGCAGGAGCACTCGAGCCCCTGAAACTTCCGAATTTTCCTGTGCCAGGATATTTGAAAGGGGGAGCCAGTGCTGGAACCCAGGGACCGTGAGAGGATCGGAAAAGGCTCTATAGGACCCAGAGTCTTCCCTCTCCTCGGGTAAGTATCTTTTTTTTTTTTTTTTTTTTTTTTTTACCACCTTTTCCACCACTACAGTATATCTACATCCTCGGGGACTTCATCTAAGCCATGAGGACGCAAATATAAGTCGTGTAGCTGAAGCACAGCTGTGCAGGATTGGGCTTATTCCTGTGCAAAACCTCTGGCACTATCTGCTGCAGCACTAATTGGTGAACGGGAATATATGTTTTCTGAGCCAATAATATTGATTTTTACCATTAAAAATACTTTTATTTTCTCAGTTTAAAGTGAAAATTACACACTGTAGCATTATTTCAGAATCACATACCCTCACCATAGATTGTGACAGGAACTAGATTTAAATTTTGTGTAAAACAGCATAAATAGCCAAACAAAATTTGTGTTTTTTTATCTACAATAGCTCTTTTTATTTTTGAACTGGAATTGGTAAAACTGAGAAATAATGTTTTTTTTTTCCCTTCATTTAGGTGTCATAAGTAGGGATAAAGTTATTGTTAATTAAATAGGGACATAGTTATAGGGACATAGATAAATAGGGACATAGTTAAAGGGACTCCGAGCACCTCTCATGAGCATGCCTTTAAGACAGACGACTTCCAACAAAGTTGTGCTATGACCCCTCTGGAGGAGCCTCTTGCAATGGCCATGTGTGTGACTTCCTCTTCCTGCTTCATTCAGTGATGCACTTCTCTAACAGAGAAGACAGGGATGACCCGGAAGTTATAACATAGCCAAGATGGCAGCCGTGATTTTTAAATTGAAATCAAACGGAAACTCTTTGGCGTAGGATGGCGATTCAGGCATCAAATGAAAGAGGAGAGCACAAGCTAAAGAAAGGTATGCATCTTTAAAGGGGAACTGAAGAGAGAAGGATATGGATGTTGCCATGTTTATTTCCTTTTAAGCAATACCAGTTGCCTGGCAGCCCTGCTGATCCTCTGCCTCTAATACTATTAGCCATAGCCCCTGAACAAGCATGCAGCAGATCAGGTGTTTTAGACTTCAAAGTCAGATCTGACAAGACTAGCTGCATGCTTGTTTCTGGTGTTATTCAGATACTACTGCACAGAAATAGACCAGCAGGGCTGCCAGGTAACTGTTATTGATTAAAAGGAAATAAATATGGCAGCCTCCGTATACCTCTTACTTCAGTTCCCCTTTAAGTACTTTGCAGTAGTGTGCAGCAGGTGCTCGGAGTCCCTTTAAAATGTCAAAACTGCTCTGGTCCATAAGGGGGAAAACAAGGTCTGGATGCGAAGTGGTTAAATACATTTCAGGTTGGCTTTAAAGCTGTATTAGAATAGAAATGTACAAGTATCGGTAGAGTTGGCCTTTGACTATATCCTCCCGTGCATTCGAACCATACACTCTCTTTTTTGCCTCTGCAGTAAATGAACACACAGCCACAGAGCAGCTTGACAGTGATCCCTCCAGCCGGCTGATCTCGCCAACTACATGAAAGTCCTCCTAGCCTCTGCCTGATCTCAGCCCCCGTCTGCTGCATTATTAGGTACCGCGGCGCACGGAGCAGAACCAGCCGGTGAAAAATATTTCATAAACTCCGGCACAATTTGCATTCCTCTTCCTCTCATTATCGCTGACCTCCACCGTTCCGCAGCCACGACTGGCTCACCGCGAAGCCGTTAGCAGGCTTACCGATTCCTACACCGTCTACTGATTGCCTCCACTCTGATCAACCTCCTGGCTTTACACTTGTGTTCAGTGAGTTTTCTTCACTTCACCAATCACAGACGGGCGAGTTCCGAGAACTTTGGAAGAAGACTTTGAATTAAAACAGTGCAAGATGATGATCAGATACATGGCTCTGGATACTCCGATCACACATAACATCAGAAGAACGTTGATCGTCTTGTGACAACGACGCCCAATTAAGAGGCGGTATGCTAAAGGCTCTCGTGAGCTGCTCGTTTTTCCGAAATGTGATGTGTTGGAAAAGGTTGAAAAGTGAAAAAGCAGAGGTGTAACTACAGGGGAAAGAGACCCTGTGGTTGCGTGGACACTAAAAAAGGAAACAATGTAGTTTGGAAGCACTGGCCTAAATGATTGAAGCCATGGGCTTAGCAATCACCCCTGTGACCCCTGCAATCGCAGGAGGGCCCAAAGGCTATAGGGGGCCCTCATTCTCCCTCTCCCCGACCACAAGTATAGCCAATTAGCAAAAACAAAACCTCCACTTTCACTTCAAAAAACTGTCGCTGTCACCAGGGCCGGTTCTAGACTTTTTGTCACCTGAGGCAAACTTGTGAGAAACTGACGCCTCGCTCCCCCAGCCTTGGGTGTGGGGGGCCGCCGAGCTGGAGGGGGTAGCGGGCAGGAAGAGGGTATTGGGCAAAGTGGCGGGGAGGGGGGTTGGACCCCCCCTCCCTCACCTGGGTCCCCCAATCTGCGCTCCCCCTCTAGCTTTTAATTGCAGCAGCAGCGTATTAATACGAGGCAGCGGGCGGGAATGACTCATCTATTCCGCGTTCCAGCATGCGTTCCACTGTCATCACTTTCTGCAATGCCGCCCACTGTACTGTAAGTGGGTGGCATTGCAGGAAGTGACGAGAGTGGAACTCACAGTGGAACGCGGAAGAGGTGAGTCATCCCCGCCTACTGCCTGGTATTACTACGCTGCTGCTGCACTTAAAAGCTAGAGGGGGAGTGCAGATCGGGGGACCCAGGTGAGGGAGGGGGGGTCCAACCCACCTCCCCGCCACTGTGCCCAATACCCCCTTCCTGTCGCTACCCCCTCTAGCTCGGCGGCCCCCGCACCCCCGGCTAGGCGGGTGCTGCCCCCCCCCTGGACTTTGCCGCCTGAGGAACCCACCTCATGGGCGAACCTCCTCCTGCCATGCTAAGTAGAGAGTAGAGGGAGTGTCTGTATTTTTTTACCTGCTTCCAGATGCTGCTTCACAGCAGAACAAAATAGTAAGGGAAGGTCCGCAACGATGTCTCTTCTTAATACTCAATATTTATTTAGAACGTATCCTCAGCACAGCTGTGCTTTTACTGATATGAGGATACGTCCTAAATAAATATTGAGCATTAAGAAGAGACATCGTTGCGGACCTTCCCTTACTATTTTGTATATTGTTTGGAGTGAGCAACCAAGGGTCCAGCACTTTCTCTGACAGCCTACAGTGCAGCGGTGAACCCTCCTTTTCTTCTATTGTGTTCACAGCAGAACACTCTCTGCTGCAATACCCCAGCTCCCGATCATGTGACCTGCATGGGGTTTGGAGACCAAGGGAGCCCCATGCTATCATTTTTGCAGGGGGCCCTATTAAGTCTAGTTACGCCCCTGATTAAAGCAGACCCCATGAACGTATAAGGGCCCAGCGGGCAGGAGTGGCCCGTTCTTCCATCCTCCTCCTCCACCAGGCTGTCCTCCTGTGCTCCCCTGGCTCTGCCATTCAGAACTACAGAACAGCGTGGTGGCAGAGATCAGTAGCATAACTACAATTCATGGAGCCCCCGAGCCAAACTTTGATGGTCCCACAATGGTCACACCCCTTCCTTTGCCTTCCCTTGGTGTCCTTCACGGCCTTGCGGCCCGTCTCACAAGGGTCATAAAGCAAGTGTGGTTATCATGCTCTTCACACCCATAACAAGTGTAGCCACAAAACACCTGATCTGAAGTATAGTCCCCTGTATTGGAGGAAGGGAAGGTTAGTAGTTGGGGGTCCCCCACAGCTCTGGGGCCCTCTGCGATTGCAGGGGCTACTCCCCTTTTGTTACGCCCCTGGCAGTGACAGTGCTTATCTATTCCCCCTTGCAGGGCCGGTTTAAGCAACAATGGGGCCCTAGGGCAGAATAAACCTGGGGGGCCCCCCCAACATATACCCCGGAACAAAAATCGGCATTAGGGGACCTTTTTTGCAGCTGGTATAGTCAGGGTGTGAAGTCCCAATCGGTCAGAGCTCCACATTCTGGCTATCCCAGCCTGCATGGGGGACAAGGGGTTAAAAAGTTTCAGGAGGGGGTACCCCACATAATTATTTTTTTTTTTAAATTCCCACACTCTAAACATAAAAAAAAATTGGGAAAATAGGAAAAAATGCCAGGGATCTTCATACAGCCATATTGCGGCTGTATAGCGATCCCTGGCCAAAGCGCTGCGGCTGCGTATAGACCCCCTGGAAACCTCGTCAGGAAATTGATTGCGCTTTCGTTTGATACATGTAAAATGACACTACCGTTAGGTTTGCTACTAAAAGTGACATTTACCGCATTTAAAACTATACTTTTTTCCTTCTAAACTGTAAAATCGATTTTCTCAAAAACTATAAGGTCTTTTTGAAAAATTGTTTTTTTCCTCTTATTCCTAATGATCTCCTTAACATATCCTGCAAATTTAGGGTTTCTAGCCTTTAAGGTCGATTTGCTATTAACCATTAAAGTCGGCAGGTTTTTAAATGTGTTTTTTTTTCCTTTAAAACTTTAAAATCGATTTTCTCAAAAACTATAAGGCCGATTTGAAATTTTTTTTTTCCTCTTGTAGCCACTGGGGGCCCCTACAAGCTCTGGGGCCCTGGGGCAGCTGCCTCCTTTGCCTTAATGGTAGCGCCGGCCCTGCCCCCTTGGAGTCTCTACGGAGCTTTATGAACCCGGGGAAGCCGGTGTTCATAACGCTGGCGTCTTCTCAACACAGCAGTACTCCATGTGGACCAACCACTAGACAACAGTATCATAGACTGTGACCCACTCGTTTATCTGTATTTGGACGGCACGGCCAATCTTGACTGAACGTATTTGTTTGCCTCTGAGGAAGTGGCCATTGGCCGTGAAACACGTGTCAGCCAATTGTTTGGTGTTGGGATTGGATATCCTATTCATACGACTGCAATAAAATGATACAATATTTATGAAGAATTAAAGACTGATGCTGTTCCTTTAAAACCTACATGTTGTAGCGGTTTTTACAAAACCGCTGGCGGTTTGCCTTGAGCGGGAATTGCGCGATTGCTTGAGAACGGGCCCTTAGAGAGGTTTTTAATTTTTTATATTTTTTTTTTAAATGCTACTGCAGCTTTTCATAAATTTTGGTGAACACATAACAGGAAGCGTCCAACATTGCAATGACGTCCAACGAGGATTCAATACCGTTGCGTTCAAATCTCTTCTGTTACTCATCAAATGCAAATTGCATCGTCGGGATTCTGTTATATTACAATGCGCCTTAAACCCGTTCAATCAGAATCCTTTTAACAGCAGCTGCATTCCTATTACATCAGTTTACATTTCAAATAACAATCACACGCGCACATGGACCTTGCCAATGGCTGACTCGTGGCAAACAATAGCAATCGTCTCTGAAACGCAGGAATCCCACACAGACCAGACAATAACAGCCTTCTCAAGGTCAAGGCTTCGTATGATGTACTCAGAGATGGTAGCCCATGAATTCCATAGAATTAAACTATTAAAACGCTCTTCGCATTTTTTTGCCCTTTTCAAAAATCGAACAAAAAAGGAATATTTGAGCAGAAGCTGTTTTTCCCCTCTTCTTTCCCAGAGCAAGGCAGAGGGAGCTTTGATTGAATTAGGAGTAATAATAATACCTTGTTGCTTCTTTGTTCTCGAGCAGCGATAGGGATCTCCCCCCCACTTAGCCGGGCCCTTTGTTGCTGAAGAGGGTCCGACGCTTAATTATACCGTAGATCAAAGCCACACATGAGACAATTACACGTCTAGACCCAGTACGTTATTTATCACCCAATAATATAATTGCGTGGTTGTTTTTCAGCCGAAATAATGCAAGGTGGCTTGTCTTTTATATCTACGGCTCTGGCAGGAAATTGCAAATACCTATTGTGGAAATATACGTGCGGCGTGTGGCCTGAATCGCAAATGGCGAGGGCGAGCGGATATAAGGGCAGGGGATACACGAGTACAACATAAAAGGGGGTTCTGCCTTCTTACTTGCAGTTAACAACACACCTGATTTATAATGATTCACAATTTATACCTTTTCAGAGGAAAATTAGGAATAAAACGTAACTTTTAATTTAATTTACTAAAATAGATCGAATACAGATACTACTAATAGTGAACAACGTGAAAACAATTGGGTTGGTAAGTATAGAGTTGTTAGTCATACGACAACCTACCAATCTCCCATTGTAAATTTATTATAGACCCCACACCAAGAACCTTACATGTTTCGTTTCATTAAATTAGAAACTTCGTCAGGAGTAAATAGTATTAAAGTGCCAGAGTGCAAAAAGTGCTGAAATAATAAAAAGTTATCAATATCACATAGTACACATATTCAAGTAGTAGCTAGTATGGCACCAAAATGGCAGCCAAAGCACAACTTCACATCACTAGAGATAAATGGAGAAGGCGGGCACCAGTGCTCGTGTTGCCACAAAAGTTATTTATTGGCAGCAGATGATAAAAAAACTTTTGCGATTAAAGTGGACCTGAACTCTTGCACAGAACTGAAAGAAAACAGAGAAAAATGCACAGAACTGAAAGAAAACAGAGAAAAATGCACCCTGTATGTATTTAGAGAGTTTAGCCTGTCTAATTCCCTCTCATCTGGGACTAATCACAACTGTAATTTGATCTCTCAGCTGTGTCAGCACTAGCAATTGACAATAAATAAACATAACAATGGATTGCTAGGCAATGAGTTGATAATTGGTAATTGGGTTGATAATCTGGTGCCAAAACTCAACATGAGATAGACTTCAATCCATTAAGCTTATCTCTTGTCTTTAATAACAATTCTGAATCGTGTTTTTACTGTTAGCACTATGATAAATCATGTAGTATTCCCTAAGCAACCTAGCTCATGTCATCGTTAAGTTAAGGATTCTACCCTTAACCTCTCTGGCGGTAAGCATGTGCTGAGCAAGGGCTGTGCCGCGCAGGAGAATTTCTCAGGCCTGCATTTTTTTTTGTACATGCAGCTAGCACTTTGCTAGCTGCATGTACTTCCCGATCGCCGCCGCTCCGCGCCGATTCGCCGCCCCCCCAGACCCCTTGCGCAGCCTGGCCTATCAGCGCCTGGCAGCACTGAAGGGTGGATCGGGACTCCCGATAACGTCATGACGTCAATGTCAACAGGGGAAGCCGTTCTGAACGGGATTTCCTGTTTGCGCTGATCGCCGGAGGCAATCGGAGGGAGTGGGGGGGATGCCGCTGCACAGCGGCTATCATGTAGCTAGTGCTAGGCTAGCTACATGATTTAAAAAAAAAAAATTAAAGTGCTGCGTTGCCCCCTGGCGGTTTTAATAGACCGCCAGGGAGGTTAAAGAGACTCAGATGAGTCATAAGGCAGATTTTTTTACTTACCAGGGGCTTTCCCCAGCCCCATAAGCATGGAGGTGTCCCTCGCCATCCTCCTGCGGTCTCCCGTTCAGCCACGGTGAGCCCCGGTAACGGGCCCAGTCGAAGCCAGTCTGAGTCTTCTGTGTATGCGCAGACTTACTGCGCATGTGCAGCAGATCCCGACTGACGTCACTTAAGTCCAATTTCTAGCGAAAAATCGTTCGAGCGATCAGAAATTGTGATCGGAAGAAAAATTGTTCACTACACCATCAACGAACCAACCTTTGCTTTCTATCTATCACTACCAATCAAGAAAAACCAAATTTTGGTTTGACAAAAATCCAGTCAGATGATTTTTATTATAATCATTCATAATCAATAGTGCCCATCAGAATTTCTGATCGCTCTAACGATTTTTCACTAGAAATTGGACCGTTAGTGGCCACCTTCAGCCTGGGCTCACCGCGGCTGAACGGGAGAGGGCGAGGGACACATCCATGCTTATGGGGCTGGAGGAAGCCCCAGGTAAGTAAAAAAACGGCCTTATGACTCATCTCTGAGTCTCTTTGAGTAAAATGATTGAATCCTTAAGTTGAGAATTAAATGAGTTAAATGTCAAATCACAGAGAGGAATGCAAGAGTTAATAACACCAATGTCTGAGATGATTATCACCTGGCCTGTCATTAAGTGGAGTGTTATTAAAGAATGAAATGTAAAATTGAGAAATCTGAGCCGTCTGCTCGATTTTCTAGTATTTTATGTAGAAGGGGATTGTGTATAGAGAGAGAATTACAAAGCAAGGCACACAGAGAGGAAGGAAAACAAAAGTTTGCTTTCTTAAAACAGAAAGAATTTGCGATAATTCAGGTTGGAGTGAGCTTGAGATGTCTCCCAGTGCATCACTGCTGAATATATGCAAATTAACCATTCTACCCTTAGAAGCTAAACACACCTCCAGAACTGCTGGAATGCAATGATGTGTCAGCTTGTTAATTAGTACAGAGCCATAATAATCCAACATGCATACAGACTGTTTCGGATTGTTTGATCCTCATCAGTGCATGGCATGGATTAATTTGGCTCTATGAAGTAAGGCTTGTAACACCGAGAGGTACAGACTAACCAGCAAGCTCATGGTGACCCAGAACTCATTGGAGTGTGTAAGGGACTACAATGGTCCTAAAAGCCCCCTTACTAAGATGTTAAGAAAAACAAAAGTTTGCTTTCCTAAAACAGAAAGAATTTGCGATAATTCAGGTTGGAGTGAGAGGAAGGAAGAGAGAGACATCAAGCATATGTATGCACACACACAAAGGCCTGGTGCACACCAAAAACCGCTAGCAGATCCGCAAAAGGCTAGCAGATTTTGAAACGTTTTTCTTATTTTTCTGTAGCGTTTCAGCTAGCATTTTGATGTTTTGTGTAGCGGTTTTGGTATAGTAGATTTCATGTATTGTTACAGTAAAGCTGTTACTGAACAGCTACTGTAACAAAAAACGCCTGGCAAACCGCTCTGAAGTGCCGTTTTTCAGAGCGGTTTGCGTTTTTCCTATACTTAACATTGAGGCAGAAACGCATCCGCAATCCAAAATCTTTAGCAGCACGGGAGTATGCGTTTCTGCAAAACGCCTCCCGCTCTGGTTTGCACCAGCCCATTGAAATACATTACCCTAGCGGATCCGCACCCGCAAGCGGATCGCAAACCGCAGCAGAACCGCTCTGGTGTGCACTAGGCCTAACTGTACTTCTTTGGCTGTCATACACAGGATCCTCCTACGGGCTGGCTGTAATCTCACTGGCAGAGGAGGCAGGAAGGCGGAGCTTTAGTCTGTCTGTGTGTGCACCTCTCCTCCCTACTTATTGCATGTAAGAATAGCTACAGAGGTGATACCGTAATTAAAAGAGGAACTTTAAAGAGAACGAGAGGTGAGTATTTTACATTTACATTTTCATTTTCTGCACAAACACATGCCTCTGTGTCTCTCTATCCACATCACAAAGAATTTAAAGGGGAACTTCAGCCTAAACAAACTTAGTGTTATTAAGTTACATTAGTTATGTTAATTAGAATAGATAGGTAATATAATTATTTACCCACCCTGTTTTAAAAGAACAGGCAAATGTTTGTGATTCATGGGGGCTGCCATCTTTGTCATGGGGCAGCCATCTTTTTGGTTGAAAGAAGGTGACAGGGAGCATGAGACACATTTCCAACTGTCCTGTGTCCTGATAACCCCTCCCAGCTGCACACGCTAGGCTTCAAATGTCAAATTCAAAATGTAAAAAAAAAAAATTGAACCAAAACAGCAGAACGAGAACATCATCAGAAATCCCATCATGCTTTGCACAGCATAAGGGGAAAACTGCCCGGGCAGTTTTCTTCTGTGCAGCTAAAAATGAGGCTTCTATAAGAGAAACAAAGTTCTGATGCTGTGAAACTGTTAAAGAAACACCAGGCCTTTTCAGTGCTGCCGAGTCGATTTTTAGTCTGGAGGTTCACTTTAAATGTGCGCACCAAACACAAAGTATGCCAAAATATGCAGGGACTAAAACTAATACCGTAAAGCGGTTGACCTTCGGGGAATAGTCCATGCTACATTAGCGCTATCCAGGAGCGCCCCACCCCCCAGGTGTTGTGTGTAAGCCAGGCCCATGCTTCACTCCTTTTCCATGTGTTGTTCCCATGTCGCACTCAAACAGCAGAACGCAATAGACGTAAAGGTAAGTGCCTGTTTTTAAATTTTGGGAGTGTGACACGGCTGTCCCCCTGGGGGACAAGAGAGTGATTGGCTCTAATAGGCAGAAGCCTATGACTGCCGACCGCGTGATTGGCTGGATGCAGGAAGGGAGGGGAGTAACAAAACAAAAAAAACTGCATATTTTGTGTAAAAAAAACACACAAATAAATATTTATAAAAAAAAACAAACCTGGGGGGCGATCAGACCCCACCAACAGAGAGCTCTGTTGGTGGGTGGAAAAGGGGGGGGGGGGGTCACTCATGTGCTGTTTTGTGCGGCCCCTGCAGCTTGGCCTTATTGCTGCAGTGGCCCTTTTAATTAAAATGTGCCTGGTCTTTAGGGGAGTCTACCACTGTGGTCCTCAAGTGGTTAACTTCAAATTTATCCTTTAACCTTTAATTTAACGATTGATTCCATCTAAATCCGTAGCCAATGCACCCTTTCCCAAGTGAAGCCATTTCTCAAACAGATCATCATGGGGGTCTGTATGGCTGATATTGTGGAGAAAACCCTCCCACAGTGTGATGTCAGGACCATGGTCTTGACAGTTTGCTGCCTGTGAACCTCATTGCACTGTGGGAAATAACAGCTGTTTCCAATAAGCATACACTATCTTCTTTTGCGGTGTGTTCGTTTACTGAGAGTTCTATGCACAGACATCATCTGACAGGACTAAAGGTGGCCATACACTTATAGATTTGCAGATTCAACCATCAGATAGATATCTCTCAGATGCCTGTCAAGTGGAATCTGACAGGAATCTATCTGATGTGTCCCACACACTAGATCCAATGCAACTCTATAGGCCATCCATCTGCTGCCAGCAGAAGATCGACACAGCTCTACATTTATGCTGTTGCATAGTGCATGGACTTTTATACAGCTGCCTGCTTTGCTTGTGAACCTGCTGCTTTATTCACGTTTTGTATTTGTCTTATGTACTACCTAGTTAATGATGTGAATTGACTGTAGCATTGTTTGCCATGCTTTATCATGTACTGTTTATGGCATTATGACTCTTATGCTTTTCTCAATACATTTTGACTTTCTTGATCATTCAAACCTGGTGTGCGGGTAATTTTATTTATTGTATTTCTGTATCTAGTAGGACAAAGGTCCGGTTTACTAGCCCACCACGTTGCTCACTCCATGTACTCTTATTTATGCATATGTTGCATTAGGTGTGCAGACCTCTTTGATTTACAGCCCCTTTAACTACCTAAAGACCGCCCCACACCAATGGGCATGGTCGCGGCGGCAGCCCCAGGACCGCCTAACGCCAATTGGCGTCAGTTTCTAGGGCTCTAATTTGCATGAGATCTCATCTCGGAGGGTGGAGTTTTGCCCCCTCTTCAGTCTCCGTGCGGCAGTCACCGCTCGGGAGACTGTTAAACGGCGTGATCACCGTCTATTTACTTGTACAGCGCTGCGATTGGCAGCAGCGCTGTACTGGGGACAGCCGTGTCACACGGCTGTCCACTCCTGAGGCTGGGGAGTGATCGGCTGTCATAGGCTGAAGCCTATGACAGCTGATCACGCTGATTGGCTGGTGGGGGAAGGGAGGGAGCAGGGAATAAATGTTAAAAAAGGCTTTTTTTATTAAAAAAAATATAAACATAAATATTAATAAAAAAATAAATAAACACGGGGGGAGGCGATCAGAGTTCTCTGTTGGTGGGGGGAAAAGGGGGGGGATTACTCGTGTGCTGTGTTGTCCGACCCTGCAGCTTGGCCTTAAAGCTGCAGTGGCCAATTTATCAATAGTGAGCCTGGTCTTTAGGGGGGGTTTAACACTGCAGTCCTCAAGTGGTTAAGATGTCGCCACTTAGGATAAATTTCATAATGTAAATCAGGGAGAGGAAAGCTTTTACAATGGGCAAACAATGATTAAATCATTTATAAATGAATATCGTAAAAAAAAAGAAAAAAAAAAAAGAAACCTTATTCAGTACAGTATTTTCACTGTAGTTCCTCTTTAAAGACTGGAGTGATAAGTTAACACGCTAAAAACGTATCACTGCATGCTAATAAGGCAATTAATGCTTAAATTAGTGAGTTATCACTTAAATTACCGATTGATGTGTGGTGACGACAAGTTTTAAATTGTAGCCTGTGATCGTTTCATGCCAAAAGGCACCTTGTAAAGTACAAAAATAGCTCACAACTGTCCCTCTTTTTGAAGAACAGTGCCTCTTTTGGAACCAAGTCCCTCTGTCTTTCCTCTTCATTTGTCCCTCTTTCAGGACTCAAGTATAGATCTGTGTAAATATATGCATTTTATCTACTGAAAATGTGTTTAAGTAACTCTACTTATCTGTATGTTTGGGGGATGTGGGAGGAAACCGGAGTGCACGGAGGAAACCCACACAAACATGGGGAGAACATACAAACTCCTTGCAGATTGTGCCCTGGCTGGGAATCGAACCAGGGACCCAGCGCTGCAAGGTGAGAGCGCTAACCACTATGCCACCGTGCTGCCCGTATATATGTCCCCTCCTTCCTGGTCCCGTGGTGCGTGTTGCAGGCTCAGCTGTCACGCCGGTGTAACTCTTCGCCTCCTCCTGTGTCCAGCATTGCTTTGAATTTTCACTGTGAGGGCCTGTGCCATGTGACACTGACAGGGCCGTGTGGTTTATGACGCCAGTTGACACAGGTGCGTCAGGTGGCATAGGCCCTGGGGTGGCATCCTGCCCCCTCTTCCACCCCACGGCATCCTAAGCAGCTGATCATAATGTTTACACTTGTTTTATGACCCTTGTGGGATGGGCCCCCAGGCTGTGAGGGTCACCAAGGGTAGGCAAGGAAAAGGGTGTGACCATTGGGGGCACCCATCAAAGTTTTGCTGGGGGGGGGGGGGGGCATGATTTGTAGTTATACCCCTGCTGTACCTCATTCCGGTCAAAGCCGGTTTAAGCCACATGGGGACTCCTTACTGAGTAAAAACTGACCCTAGCCAGGAAGGAATTAAACCCTGGTCTCCATTGTCAATGGTGGTGCCCTTAACCAGTACAATATCCAGCCACTACTTCAACATATTTTAAGGCAGCCCTGGAGCGGTTGGGGTCTTGGGGCGATTGCCCCCCTTTGCCTCAATGGCAGTGCCTGTCCTGATTCCGGTAACAAACAGGTCCTCTCCAGTCTCACCTTCCTCTTCAGTGTAACTGAAGTTTGCTGTAAACTGCAAAAGAGACATTGATGTAGTCGTTTAAATCCAGAGCTTACCCCAGCGGCTACCCCACCCCCCATAACCAGACACAGTGCTGCTGTGTACACTGCCCCCCCCCTCCCCCTCAGGTAATGGGGTATTACATCTCCCATCACAGACAGTACAGCTGGCTGCTTATGGCTCTCCAGCTGTCGGAGAGTACATTATCCCAGCGAGTTACTGTGTGTCGCCTCTTCTGCGGGACATCATCCTGACCATATCCAGCTGCCCCGGAAAGCCATTCCAGCTGCCATATATCCTCTCTGAAAGCTGGGCTGCTCATCGCGATGCTCAGGTGATAGGAGTCGCCTAGTAATATACCATATGTGGCCCTCGCTTAAATGAGACTTATCGGTCTTACTCTTAGCACAAAGCTGAGTGTTGGACACCGAGAATGATTAAACTCGAACGACCTGTATCATTGCCTTACACTGTATCACATCAGCCAAATGAGCCTAAAAACCTTAAAGGGAATCTGAAGTGAAAATAAACTGATGAGATAATAAATTGTATGTGTAGTACAGCAAAGAAATAAAACATATAAAAGAGTCTCATATTGTTTTCCAGTAGAGGAAGAGTTAAAGCGGACTCAAACCAAACAATTTTTTAATTCAAAATATTTAGTTGCACCACTCTGACACATACAAAGATAAATAAACACTCCTTCAAGCCTATGAACATAGTGCATGCTTTTCACCTTCTCTTTTCATAACTAGGGTTATACTGGGGGCAGCCATTAGCAATTCCTCCTTTGCCGGACACCACCTACTCCACCAGTCTGCCGGATTCTGTCCCGGCAATATGAAAGAAAGGGAGGGGTTCCTCCAATAAATGTTACATATTTTATATTTGTCATCATGCAGCTGAAAAAAGGCTGCTATTTATTAATATCATTTAGAAAATGGATTTTATTTCTGAAATCTTGTATTTTTAATTTGGGTCCACTTTAAGAAACTTCACTTGTTTTCTATGCAAAAGAGCTTCTCCACCAAGCTTGGTCGGCTACAGTGCTATTTTCTGAAGCACTTATACATCAAAGAAGCAGTGAAAGACAACTTCAGATAAGATTTTACTGCAGAGAAGTTCAAAAGGTCATTAAGTAATGGGTAGGATGGAGGTGCTCAATGTGTGATTTATTTTAGTGTTTTATAATATAAATACAAATAAAAATGAGAGGTAATGACTTACCTTTCAAGAAGATATAGACACCAGTTCAATTGGAAAAATGTTTTTATCCAAAAAGCAATCTGACAAGGCGTTTTACAGGTCATGGCCCGCTTCCTCAGGTCAACACAAAATGCCTAGATAGCATAGGGGATAGAATACAGGCACTACACTCTCCAAGCCAAAATTAACCTCCCGGTTTCCCTTCGGAGTGTTTCCATCGCGAGTTGAATGCTTCCTGAAAACTTGTGCGGCTCTCTTTATCAGTCGCGCCACTTAGCATAATCCCTGCTCCAAATACTACCTCCCTGGTTCCCCATAATGGTAACTAACATTATGGTCTAAGGTATAGACCAGGCATGGGCAAACTTGGCCCTCCAGCTGTTAAGGAACTACAAATCCCACAATGCATTTGCCTTTATGAGTCATGACTGTGGCTGTAATACTCCTGCAATGCATTGTGGGACTTGTAGTTCCTCAACAGCTGGAGGGCCAAGTTTGCCCATGCCTGGTATAGCCGATAAGCTCTTTAGCATAAAAAAACTGCTTCGGGAGCAGGCCCCCATGGAGTCCGATTATTTGATATCAAAGGCCAGCTTTTTTGTCCAGAAAGAGAGAATCCAAATGGGAACACAACTACCCCCCCCCCCACCCCAGGCACAACTACAAATCAATACCCCTCCCATGAAGTGGTGATAAAGCCCCCCCCCCCCCCATGGTCACACCTTTTCCCTTGCCTAACCTTGGTGACCCTCACAGCTGGGGCAGGGGGGCATCTTGCAAAGGTCATGTAGGTACATAGTATGACCATGCTAATCCTCATAGCTATAACAACTGTAGTCACAAAAACACTTGGCCTGGGGCATGGACCCTTTTATTGGCTGGGAAGGTTGGTAGTTGGGCCCTAGTTCTCACAGATCTGGTTCCCCCCTGTGGGTGCAGGGTCTGATCCTCTGTAATTACGCCTCTGCTACCTCCCTATGTGTGCCTGCTTGGGACCCATGGGCCCCCCTTAATGAGAATAGCGCAGTGTGCATATACATCGCCCCGGCTCCGCTCTCCTCTTAAGTCTGCAGCATGGCGGCCTGCACCAGTGTTTCCCCGTATGGCCCCAACACAGGTCATGTGACATGTTGCTGCCATGCTACAGAGTGGAGAGGAGAGAGCAGAGCCATCGCAATGTAAGTACAGTATGTGCACACTGCTCTGCATAAAGGGGAAAGAGTGACATGTCCCCTTAGCTCCCCCCCCCCCCGAAGTCACATGGGTCGTGGGGGATATTATTACACTCATGTATCCAACATTTTTAATATTACTTGGTATTTACTGTATAAGCGCCGACATCCTCGACAGAGATGTACAGTGTATATTGTCTTGTCACTTAACTGTCTATCAGAGGGGCTCACAATCTAATCCCTACCATGGTCATATGTGTATGTATTGTGTGGTGTATGTATCGTAGTCAAGGGCAAATTTGGGGGGAAGCCAATTAACTTATCTGTGTGTGGGATGTGGGAGGAAACCGGAGTGCCCGGAAGAAACCCACACAGACACAGGGAGAACATACAGGTGTTGGACAAAATAATTGGAAACACCTTGACAATCAACAAAATATATTTTAATATGGTGTAGGTCCACCTTGTGCGGCTATTACAGCCTCAATTATCCGAGGTATTGATTCATACAAATTGTGAATTGTTTCCAAAGGAATTTTAGCCCATTCTTCAGTTAAAACACCCTCCAGTTCTTTTAGAGCCGATGGCGGCGGAAATCAACTTCCTACTTGAATCTCTAAAAACGACCATAAATGCTCAATAATGTTGAGATCTGGGGATTGTGGTGGCCAGATGAGATGCTCAACTTCATTATAATGTTCCTCGTGCCATTCTTCAACAATTCTAGCTGTATGGATTGGGGGCCGGGCATTATCATCTTGAAAGATGGCATTCCCCTCTGGAAATAGTTCTTGAACCATAGGATGAACTTGGTCGCCCAAAATTCCTAAATAGTCTCGGCTGTTAATTCTTCCATGAAAGGAAATCATTGGCCTGGCGGATTTCCAAGAAATAGCACCCTAGATCATCACAGAACCCCCGCCATGTTTTATGGTTGGGAGAAGTCAGTCTGGATCAAATGCTTCTTTCGGCAGTCTCCAAATGTACACTGGGCCGGAGGTCGGAAATAAGGTAAATGATGATTCATCAGAGAAAATCACATTTTCCACTGCTTGAGGGACCAATTCTGGTGGTTTCTACACCACTCTAAACGCTTTGAAACATTTGTCTTTGAGAGTAGAGGTTCTCTAATTGCAGTTCTTACGTGGAATCCAAATTTGTGCAGCTCCCGGCGAACAGTTTTTGTGGAAACTGGGTTCTATAGGTGTTCATTCAGCTCTGCAGTGATTTTAGGAGCCGTAGTCTTGTGAGCTTTTCTGACAATTTGATTAAGAGTCCGACGGTCTCTCTCAGACAACTTCAACTTTTGGCCACAACTGTGCTTTGCTGAGGACGTTTTTCCTTCTCTTTCAAAGGCAGTCATTACTTTTGAGACAGTACCTCTTGAAATGCCAAGCATTCGGGCAGTTTCTGTTACAGTAGCGCTTGCCATACGAGCACCAACAATTTGGCCTTTTTGAAAGTCTGAGTGATCTGCCATTTTTATAAATTATAACCAACTTTTGTTTAAATATCTGTAAAAAAACAATTATTTGAATTAAACATATCAAATAACAAAAATATTAAACAAAAAAAATAACATTTGTCAAGTTTTGATTGCTTAAAACATTTTCAAAGATTATGATGCCAAAATGTTTGGTGTTTCCATTATTTTGTCCAACCCCTGTACATGCAGATAGTGTCCTGGCTGGGATTCTCACCATGCTGCCCATGGACCCATCTCTGTCTTTGGAGGTCCACTTTAATCATAACAAATAAAAAAAAGATTGAACTCAATCTGAGAGTGAGAACACAAGTCTCCAACTCCCTTCAGGAAAAAAAAAGTTGGTTTACTTCGGAAAAAGAAGAAGGCCTAATTTTGGTTGTGATTAGGACCCTTCTGTGGGCCTCCAGAGCCTCAGCCAGACAACAGATTCCATTGTCCTGCCGTATTAACCTTCATTCAATATTGAAAAAGGATGGAAGGGCTAATGAGGACATTAACATTCACACAAGTACCTAGGGAACCAACAAACCGGGGCCGACGCGAAAGCCTTCATTCCAATTAGATGAGCCTGTCTCCCAGGTGCTAAGCATTTATCTGTGCGAAGCAGCAGATAGTGTAAGGAAGACGGTATTTACTCTGGGGGGGAAGCCAATGAACTGCTAAAGAGATTATAAAAAGTGACGATAAACCTCAACGCTGTATGGAATATTATTAAGCTTTAATGTAACCAAGTGCTTTAATGGTCGAGAGGTAATGCGCCACCATTGCGGTGTATACCTCTCTTTTATTTTGTTTTTTTAGTTGTTGTTTTTTTTTTTTTTAAATCTCTCTTTCTAAAAGCAACACAGACATTTTCTCGTTGTTCTACCCGCCGAGAGGCGCCCCGAAGGTACCGGAAAAACATGAGCAAATTATTAATCTCCGGGAAAAGATTATTAAAGGATTGTTTGTAGTAATTAAGTAGAATTGTGTTTGTTGGCGTGGAGAGGGAGAGGGTCATGGAAATACTCTTGTGTGAGGTTTAACCTAGACCTCCGCAAGGTATTGGCGCAACTTGTTTGGAATGAATTAGGAACAAAGAGGAACATTATATATATTAGTGTTGTAGGATTAACACAGCTTCTGAATGTTCTGTGCTGATTCTGGAAATCGCAGGGCTTGTACTCGGACTCTGATGGAAGAAGCGGTATTCTGGAAAGGCCACACAGGTCTGGGCCTTGGGGCAGGGCCGCCTACAGGGCATCAAAGAGGGGACTGCTGTATGGGGCCCAAATGAATCTGGGGCCTGGTGAACAGTGCCACAAAAGGGCCCCAGCTGCAGTCTGTGTCTGTCTGTGAATCAGTTAGTGATTAAAGTAAACAAATGGGAGAAAAGGATTTTTACTTACCTGGCGCTCCTTCCAGCCCCCTGTAGTCCGTCAGCTCCCCCGATACCCTTCCAGTCCAATCCATTGCCTTCCCGTAAAGGGTTGCAGGGCACTGCGCATGCACCGTTCCAAGCCGCACATCTCCTCCACTGTGTTCCCATTGCTGGGATCATTCTGCACAAGTGCAGTTATAGTGTTAGCAAACTTATCATAGGCAGAACCCTCCCAGTCATCGGAGCGCATAAAAAGCAGACACACTGACGTTAGTGCATTCAGGCCTTCATAGATTGTGAATTGCCATGTGGCGCAGAGGGGGATGGGGGGAGGAGCATTAAATTTGCCCAGTATGGGGCCCAAAAATATCTGATGGAGGCCCTGCCTTGGGTGGCTGGAGAATAAGAGGTGGGGCGGAGCAGCTGGGCATGGAAGAGGAGGCTGCTAACGGGGAGCTTTTCTACCCAGTTGCAGCCTTCTCCTCCCCACTCCCTTGTGCATGATGGCATCAGCTAATCTTCTGTTATGATCACTTCTGCAGCATGTACTGCTGGCTGCAGTTGTACTGCAGCCAAGCAGTTTTTGATTTCTTTACATACATTTGCTTGCATAGCTTTGCTTGCACTCACACTAAGTGTTGATTCCATCTGCAGTCGCTCTGCAGTTCATGGCAGTTTGGGATGCTCTTGTGAAAACAAACATTATTGTCTGTTGCAGTGGAGCTGCAATCCCTTTCATGCAGGTTGCATAGTTTTGTCTGCCTTTTCCTGCTGCCAGCTTGTGACTGATTATCACTCACCTGTGTGGGAATCTCCATGTCTGCTCCCATTGGTTGACCTCAGTATAAAGAGCTGCTTCCTGCAGTACTCCACGGGCTATCATAGTTTCAGTCTCAGCCTGTTACTCTGGGCCCCTGTTCCTGTTCCTAGTTCTCGTGTTAACCCGTGTGGACTGCACTGACTCCTGCGTAGGAGTCAGTGAGTCCTTCTAGTCCTGTTCTTGTTTATCAGTATTTGTTACTTTGCTAGTCTTGCATCATATATTGGTTCATCGCTAATATATACGCATACTAGCGTGTTTGTTATTTTCCTTGTATTCCTGTTACATTAATATATCAGTGCTGCTGATATATATGTACTCGAACTGTTGATATCCTGTGTTCAGTCAGTCAGTTTTAGCATGTTTCGGTAGGTTGCACTTATCGTGATCACCCGTGCTTAGCTAGCTCAGTCCTGTTTTTGCAAAGTAAACCATCGCTGCGTTTGCGATTGGCTACCTCGTTTCAGTCTATCCTGTTTATGGGTGCTTGCTGTCACTGAGGCAGTGACTAGTTTAGCAAGCGTTCATTCTGTCTACCTGTCCTGATCTTTCTGAGTTCTGGTTAATACGCTCAGCGCTACTTTGCACTGAGACACTATTATTAAGTATTGTTTGTGGTTGCTCGGATCTACGCCTGCTCTGTGCGCCACATCTCCTACTGGAGTCAGTGCTCTCCTCCACTAGTGCGTTCGCACTATAACTGGGGATATCCTGGTTCCTTGTGCTTGCGTGTGTGTCTCCTTCACGTCAGGATATGCATTACGTGCTGACTGTGGAGAATATACCACCGAGCGTGACACCTTCCTGTTTCATAGCAACAGCATGCATTGCCAGCCCATAGGCTAGCGATGCATCTGTACAACACTCAGTCCAGAACTGTTGCCCGAGATATCAGGTCCTGATCTCTGCAGCTGAATGGTGCTCTCATGCATGTGCATGTACCTTAAGACACACAAACAGCCCAGATGAACAATGGTGAACCATTAAACGTAGGTAGGGGTGTACTGGTAGGGGGCGGGGCATACTGTAGACATATAAGCAAGACACAATGATCAGGGGTGTAAAACCTGATTATGTTCCATTTGTTCTCTTTCTTCTCCTGAGTAAAGAAATACGGTTGCAGGAAAAAAAGGGTGCCGGCTGAGGGTCGACAAAAAGGGCGCTGCCATAGACTTTAATGCAATTATTGTTAATATGGCAAAAAAAAGCAGAAAAAAGGGCGCAGCAACAAATATTGTTAACAACATTAGAACATTACAGTTTCTGAAGTATGCTATCCTTTTAGAAGCTTGCAATGTTATAGTTTTTGTCATGTTTTTTTTGTTTGTATCTACAGATTTTACGTTATAAAAGATATTATTTCTATGTGTAAAAGGGTGTTTCTGCAAAGGGAGTGGTTAGGGTTAGGCACCACCCGGGGGAGTGGTTAGTTTTAGGCAACACCAGGGGGGTGGTTAGGGTTAGGCACCACCAGGGGGGTGGTTAGGGTCAGGCACCACCAGGGGTAATTAGGGTTAGGCACTACTGGGGGGGGGGGGGGGGGGTAGGGTTAGGCACCTCCAGGGGAGGGGGTTTGTTAGGGTTAGGCGCCACCAGGGGAGTGGTTAGTTTTAGGCACCACCAGGGGAGGGTTCTGTGTGAGAGTAGGGTCGGGTTAAGCTGTTTTGTTGAATTATGTAACGATTTTTGACATTAATATCTTTTTATTATTATTTCCCGTCTGTAAATACAATGGTATTTATCGGTAACCAAGTTTGACAACGATGTTTATCGATATCAGATTTCGTTATCCACCCACGCCATTTCGTTATCAAGCCAAGCCCTTTTTTCATTCAAGGCAGTGAATATACCTGTCAAAGTCCTTATCTCTCAACCTCACCATTCAGTTATTGTGCTGTGTTGAACTATATTACTGTATAAAAATTATCTAAATCTGAATGGTTTTGTAAACAAAATCCATGTTTATGTAAAATGATCCTGCAGTTATAATGTATTAAAAAATAACTATCGTAATAATAATAAAAAATTACTAGGCTTGCCGTGCATGTAAGAAAAGATTCTGAAAGCCAACTACTGTAGTGGTTATCTTATTCTTATGTTGTTAATTGGTGTATCTTCTTTAACCATTTCAGCCCGCGGGTATTTTTCACCTTATGGACGAGAGGAATTTTAACATTTCAGCGCTCCTCCCTTTCATTCCCCAATAACCTTATCACTACTTATCACAATGAAATGATCTATACCTTGTTTTTTCATCCACCAATTAGGCTTTCTTTGGGTGGTACATTATACTAAGTCTTATTTTATTCTAAATGCATTTTAACAGCGTGTGGGGACTGACTTAGTCTTCGGGCGGGCAGTAGCCCTCCGGGATCCATGCCTCATTCATTTTGATAAAGGTCAGGTACTGAACACTTTTGTGACTTAGGCGACTTCTCTTCTCAGTGACAATGCCTCCAGCTGCGCTGAAGGTCCATTCTGACAGGACCCTTGAGGCGGGGCAAGACAGAGAAGTTGGATGGCGAATTGTGCCAGCTCTGGCCACCAGGGATGAGCAGAAACTACGCCAGTGCGAATTTACGCATCGTAGTTCGCATCTACGCATCGTAGTTCGTAAGCGAAGTCTCAAAACTACGCATACGATTTTTTACGCGTAGCGAAGTACCGTTACGCGTAGTTTACGCCCCTACGTGTAGTTCTCATGTGTATTGCGAAGTAAACTACGAATGCGCTATTTGCATCTATTTTTCCGCATACGATTGTATGCATACAAAATTACGCATTGGAAAGGGGAATGTACGCATAGAAGAGTTACTGTTACAAGCATTTTGAAGAGGAATTCATGCGTACATTTTTATGCATAATGGCATAAGCGTCCGCATGTACTACGCTACGCACTATGCGTAATTGCGTATTTGAATGCGTATTCTACGAAATGCATACGAAGCAATTATTTGGTTTTGGAGCCGTAGTTTGGCGAAGCGTAATTGCGTAAAACTACGCGTATTTCCAGCGTAGCGAAGTTGGCTGACTACGACCATCCCTGCAGTGGCCACAGGTCAAGCCTGCGCACCCAGTAGTCCAGGGGTTCATCGCTGCTCACAGAGTGTCTACATCCACACTTAAGGCCAGGTAGTCGGCTACCTGCCGGTTGAGGCGTTGGTGGAGGGTGGATCCAGAATGGTTAAGGCGAGACATTGTACTAAAGAATGTAAAGAATGAGACATCACCATGAGATCGCTGGAGCGTCCTGTCCTTGCCTGCGTGTACATGGGAGGAGGAGGATTACTGGCAGTGGTACCTTTATTCTGCTGTGCTGTGACATCACCCTTAAATGCACTGCAAAGCATAGTTGCCAGCTTGTTCTGCATGTGCTGCATCCTTTCTGCCTTCTGGTAATTTGGAAACGTCTCCGCCACTTTGCGCCTATACCGAGGGTCTAGTAGCGGGCCACCCAGTACAGCTCATTCCCCTTGAGGTTTTTTATATGGGGATCCCTCAACAGGCTGGACAGCATGAAAGACGCCATCTGCACAAATTTGGATGCAGACATACTATCCATCTCCTCTTGCTCTTCCTCAGTGATGTCAGGTAAGTTCTCCTTTTCCCCCCAGCCACGAACAATACCACGGGAAAGTTGAGCAGCACAAGCCCCCTGCAACGCCTGCTGCGGATGTTCTTCCGCCTCATCCTCCTAAAAAAAAACATCTTCCTCATCATCTGACTCCTCTTCCCTACAGGACTCGTCCTTCTCCTCCTCCCCAATCTGTGCTGCCGCAGGTGTTGAGGAATCATCTGCTTCTGCTGAGAATTGATCCCACAACTTTTTCTCCTGTTCTTGTTCCAGTTCACACTTGATCCACCACTCTACGCACGGCACGCTCCAGGAAGAAAGCATATGGGTTTAAGTTGCTGATGGCACCTTCACTGCGACTCACCAGGTTTGTCACCTCCTCAAAAGGCCGCATGAGCCTGCAGGCATTTCGCATCAGTGTCCAGTACTTCGGCCAGAACATCCCCATTTCCCCAGAGCATGTCCTTTGACTGTAGTTGTAGAGATACTGTTTGACGGCTTTCTCCTGGTGTAGCAGATGGTTCAACATCAGAAGCATTGAATTCCAGCGAGTTGGGCTATTGCAAATCAAGCGTCTCACTGGCAAGTTGTTTCTCCACTGAATATCGGCAAAGCATGCCATGGCCGTGTAAGACCACCTGAAATGCGCACACACCTTCCTCAACTGGTTTAGGACATCCTGTAAGCCTGGGTACTTACACACAAATCTTTGAATTATGAGATTCAACACATGTGCCATGCAGGGTACAAGTGTCAACTTTCCCAAATTCAAAACGAAATGACGAAACGAGATTGCTGCCGTTGTCACACATCACGTTGCCGATCTCCAGGTGGTGCGGGGTCAGCCACGGATCCACCTGTTTGTTCAGAGCAGCCAGGAGAGCTGCTCCAGTGTGACTCTCCGCTTTGAGGCAAGACATGTCTAAGATGGCATGAAACCGTCGTACCTGGCATGCAGCCTAGGCCATGGGGAGCTGGGGCTGTGTAGCCGGAGAGGAGATCGCAGCACCAGTACATTTGTATTGCAACTCAGCCAAGGAGGAGGAGGAGGAGGGAGACAGCAAAGAGGATGTAGCAGAAGGAGTAGGAGGAGAATGAGAGGAGGTGGCAGGAGGCCGTGGAGGTGTCACAACTAGGTCCGCTGCACAGCCACGTACTCCCTGCTTGCCAGCGGTCACCAAGTTGACCCAATGGGCTGTGTAAGTAATGTACCTGCCCTGACCGTGCTTGGCAGACCAGGCATCCATGGTCAGATGGACCCTTGACCCAACGCTGTGTGCCAGACATGACACCACTTGCCTTTCAACTTCATGGTACAGTTTGGGTATCGCCTTTTTTGAGAATAATTGTGGCCTGGTATCGTCCACTGCGGTGTCCCAATGGCCACAAATTTTCGGATGGCCTCAGAGTCCACCAGCTGGTATGGTAACAGCTGGTGAGCTAACAGTTCTGCCAAGCCAGCTGACAGACGCCGGGCAAGGGGGTGACTGGCAGACATTGGCTTCTTCCATTCAAAGATTTCCCTCACGGACACCTGGCTGCTTTTGTGTGCAGAGGAGCAGGAACCACTCAAGGTGAGAGACGGAGTGGAGGAGGGTGGCTGTGATTGTGAAGGTGCAAGGGAGAAAGCGGCTGAAGATGATGCACCTGAAGGAGGAAGAGGAGAAGGAGGGTGGCTTTGCTGTTGTGTGCTGCTTTTCCTCAGGTGGTTTTCCCATTGCAGTTTGTACCTTTTCTCCATGTGCATTTGTAAGGCAGTTGTCCCTACACGGGTGTTGGCCTTTCTATGGCTCAATTTTTGGCGGCAGAGAGGACAGATGACATTGCTCTGATCTATGGCAGACACATAAAAAAATTTCCACACCGCTGAGCCCAGGGGTGTGGGCACTATGGTGGCATCAGCAGCTGACATTGAAGGGCATGTTGGCTGGCTGTCCATAGGTGGCAATACATGGCGCCGGACACTGCCACCAGCTGTTTCTCATGACCAGCTCCCCCTGCTTCTTTCAGCAACTTGTCTCCTCCTACTCCTCTCTAACTCCCCCTCTGAACTGTCCCCTTGGTCATCTTGTCTATTAGGATCCCATGTGGCATCCATGGAAGTATCATCATCATCATCATCATCACCATCATAATCATCCTCGCCAGCTTCGCTTGCCTCAGACACCTCATAAACTGCACCAACAGCAGGTACTATCATCCTCCTGCTCACACCTTACGTCCATAGTATCACCTAACTCTGACATATGAGGTGGTGTAACTTGCTTAGTGCCTTCATCTTGTTGTAACAATAATGGCTGTGAATCAGTGAATTCCCCACCAAATAACTCCTGCGAAGTGTCAAATGCAGCGGATGTGGTGCTTGTAGTAGCGCTGGTGGCTGCGGAAGATAAGGTGTTCTGTGTTAAATAGTCAGCCATGTCCTGACAATCTTGGGAGTTGATGGGACATGCGTTCTTCTGAGCATTATACTTTGGTCCAGGGCCGCACGAAATCACATCAGCACGACCTCAAACAGACCTGCTGGGTGGCCTGCCTCTGGGTCTGCTTCTGCCTCTGCCTGTTGTTTTGTCCATACCGGGGGGGGGGGGGGGGGGGTGAAGTGAAAGGTATGCACTGACTTGACTAATACAATGTGTAGTCACACAGGTGCAGTGAAAGGTATGCAGTGACTGGTAAAACAATACATTGTGCAGCTGTCACACAGGTGCATTTAACAGGTATGCGCGGACTGGTATATTACACAGCGTGTGGTCACACAGGTACTGTGAACAATTATGCAATGAGTAGTATTACAAATGTGCAGCTGTCACACACACAGGTACCGCGAACAGGTGCAGTGACTGGTATATTATATAACACTGCTTGCGGTCACGTAGTAGGTGCATTACTGAACAGGTATGCAGTGACTGGTACTACAAATGTGCAGCTGTCACACACACACACAGGCATTGTGAACAGGTGCAGTGACTGGTATATAGTATAACACTACGTGCGCTCAATTAGGTAGGTAGGTAGGTGCACTAAACAGGTAGGCATGCAGTGATTGGTATTACAAATGTGCAGCTGTCACACACACAGGTACCAACAACAGGTGCAGTGACTGGTGGTATATAACAGTGCATCTGCTCACGTAGGTAGGTAGGTAGGTGCACTGATCAGGTAGGTATGCAGTGATTGGTATTACAAATGTGCAGCTCTCACACACACAGGTACTGTGAACAGGTGCAGTGACTGGTGGTATATAACACTGCATGCGCTCACGTAGGTAGGTAGGTAGGTCAGGTGCACTGAACAGGTGGGTTTGCAGTGATTGGTATTACAAATGTGCAGCTGTCACACACACAGGTATCGTGAACAGGTGCAGCGACTGACTGGTATATAACACTGCGTGCGCTCACGTAGGTAGGTAGGTGCACTGAACAGGTGGGTATGCAGTGATTGGTGTTACAAATGTGCAGCTGTCACACACACAGGTACCGTGAACAGGTACAGCAACTGACTGGTATATAACACTGCGTGCATTTTGGGGATGGAGGAGGAAACTGGAGTACCCAAAGGAAACCCACACAGACACGGGGAGAGCATACAAGCTCTGGGATTTGAACCGAGGAGTGGACCCAGCACTGGAAGGCGAGAGCGCTATCCGCTACGCCACCATGCTGGAGTTTATGTGTCTCCAATCTATGAGTATGATCTAATTATTTGCTTGTTTTTTTTGTTCTGCTTTTTTTCCCGTGTTATAAACTGTCTTTAGAAAAGCCTGTAGCAGTCCTTGCTGAAGCCAGCGGTGACAAGGACACTGAATCTGGCATTGATATGGAAATACGTGCTGGGCCATTGTTGACCGTGTTTACTGCGGGAATGATGGACGTGTTCATTGTGTCTACTAATGAGGCACCACTGTTTCAGCGCGCACAGAGTTTGTGTGTCGTAAATTAGGGTTATTTCGGCTGGCAGGAGCATTGTTCTGTCCGTGGTGACAATGGCGGGCGTATATTACCCGTGGCATTGATGGGCACGTTTACTGTGGGATCCATAGGTAATCTGAGTGTTGGGCGCAGCAGTGAACGAGCACAAACCTCTCTCCTGGTGATTGCAGCGGTCATATAACAAAAAGCTCTCCATGCTCAAAAGTAGTCGGTGAATCACCAGTGAGTAAATAAATGCCTTGTAACTCCAATATTTTCACGTGAGATTTACAGTAATAGAGTAGTAGGAATAATGTAAAATAGGCTCTTAAAGTTAACCTAAGAGTTTAAAACAAGAGGGAATCACATACTTACTTCATAGAGTAATGAGTCCAGATCTTCCAGAGTCTACCCATGTTTTCCTCCAGACCACCCCCGGACACAGGGACCCTTGGACGGTCATGGCCACAATGTGGTATGTCAAACCAGTTTTACACTTGAGTTTAGCAGTGCAATTCTGCCAAACCAGCCTTCATATGACCCTGACCCTCGGCGACATACTCCTTGCCGGACAGGACGTACATCACAAGGATTCCTGTCTGTCCACGCAGGCGTGTTGCATCCTAGTCCTACCATGCTCCCATTGTTCATACTTACTGCGTCATCCATTACCCTAAGCACTGTGCATTAGCCTGTGCGTCGGGATTGTGGCAGATTGGTTTCTTCCGGTGCATAACGATGCAGCATGTAAGTGTGAATGGCCCCATTCACTTGCATTGCCGATGTGTCACCATGCGGTAAAACAGGGTAACACAACGCACACTTCAGAGGCCTGAACAAAAAACGTACATACTGTGAGTAGCCTTTTATTTCCTATCTAATTTGGCCCTGTTCTGTTTTTTTGTTTATTTGGTTTTTTTTTACTGTTGGAATGGGGGGGGGGGGGGGTAGATGTACATTCATCTTCTATAAGTTGAAGCACTGGCCTCAAACAGTTAATCCCCCTTTGCAGTGAGAGGAGGTGGGCTGGGTCAGGTGACTTGCTTTGTGTTAGGCTTTAGGTGGGGTAGTTTGTTGTAGACACTAGGAGCCTAGACTAGGGTCTAGGTTTGGGCCTTAGAGGTGTGTGTGTGTGTGTGTGGGGGGGGGGGGGGGGTCGGCTTAGGCTACTAGGAGGGAGGGTTAGGTTAGGGGGATCTTAGGGTTAGGCACCACCAGGGGGTCTTAGGGTTAGGCACCACCTTGGGGGTCTTAGGGTTAGGCACCACCAGGGGAGTCTTAGGGTTAGGCACCACCAGGGGAGTCTTAGGGTTAGGCACCACCAAGGGAGAGTTCTGTGTGAGAGTAGGGAGAGGTGTAGTTGTAGTGAAATACTGTATTGGTAATATTTACCAACGTTTGACTATGCTGATTACGACTGCAATTATATTTTCTTTTTCATTGTTATAGACAGGGGCGTACTTAGAAATCCCAAGGCCCCCCTGCAACCCCCCCCCCCCCAGGGCCTGCTCAGGGACTTTTGTGGGGCAGGAGGGGTCGCAACATAAGAGGAGAGTGTGGCAGATCGGTGGGGATGGGGGACATTCCCCTCTCAGCGCTCCCCTCCAGCAATCATTGGTGGCAGCGGCAGTCGGCAGGCAGGCTGAGCACATACCTCCTTAGCCCCGGAAGTCTTCCGATCACTAAGTGCTTCATGTAACTTCCTGTGTAAACAGGAAGTAGCATGAAGTAGGATGAAGCTCTTAGAGATCAGAAGACCTCCGGCGCTAAGGAGGCATGTGTTCAGCCTGCCTGGAGCGCTGAGAGGAGAGCCCGAGGTGAGGGAGGGGGGAAATGTCGCCGATCTGCCACAGTCTCCTCTTATGTTGCGACCCCTCCTGCCCCACAAAAGTCCCTGAGCGGGCCCTAGGGGTCGGCAGGGGTCGCATCCCCTATTGTTATGCCAGTGGTTATAGATGATATTTTGCAATTTGTATTACTGTTATTTTAACATATTTATTATTCTCTCAGATAAAGATGAAGAAATTATAAAAATGTTGTTATACACAATTTCGGCTGTACCCCACAGCATTTTTTTTCCTGGTGCCCTTATTTGATGTATGCGTGGGAATGTAGGCGTGAACTTTGAGGGGGGGCCACATAATCTTGCCTGGGGGGCTCTAGTTTGTGCCCCTTGTTCAGTTACAGGTTAAGCTGCTCCTTTATGACCATTTGTCCACCCAAATAATTATAACAATATATCTCTCTCTTGATGAAGGCATTTCCATACTTCCTTGCGGCCCGCGGCCATATGTTGGTCCCTCTAGATCAGACTCAGCATCATCTGTAGGAGGGTCTCGGTTAAATAAAAATCACATCAGCAGATAGATAGGAACAGTCATCCGCAGTTAAGTTCATGCAAAGCAAGTTGGCTTAATGGGTGTCATTTATCAGTGCTTGGGTGAGTGGGGCCATCTTGTTATGAGTGATGACAATTAGCATTTCCATTTGCGGCAGTAAATCAAGTGGGAGCGCGTTTCACTGCCGAGTGACCCCGGGCAATCGTCTTCCCCGCTCCGCTTTATGATGGCAGCCGCCACTTGCTGAAACGTTACCAATCAAGATCGAGAAAAGTCATTAGCACATGGAGTTGTGATCTTTCAACCCTGAGCTCCTTCCATCCTGGATCTTCCCTCCTCCTTCTAAGAATCATGGTATGAATACATCAACAAATATACTCATATATGCCAGAGATAGTTTAGCGCTACTCTATGGTAAAGCTTCACTTATCTGAATAGCAGCTAGTTCTGCTCAATAACAATATGGAGGATTTTACCCCTTAAAGTGAACCTAAAAGTAATATGGTAATAATGAAAATGCCCATTAACTTACCTGGGGCTTCTAACTCCTAACTAGACTTAATAGCCCCCCCCCCCCTCCCCCCGCAAAAATGACAGCCTGGGGCAACTAAGGATTTTCAAGGTGGGGATTCCAGAAAGGTCTCCCTCAGCCACGCACCATACAGTATTACAGTATAATAATATGGCAGGACATAATGCTGGGTAGTGGGTACACATAATGCAATTTCCTGTCCGACCGACATACAAACAGGGATCGATCAGGAGCAGTTTGGATACAGATAATAATGAGGACAGACGACATTGGTAATGAAGGGGAAAGTGAAGCATTCATACAGCAGGCACAGAGCTGTGCTCAAACCTGACTCTGTTAAGTTGCCCAGAGCTGCTCCATGCTCTGTACACACGCTGCTGCTCCAGGCTCTGTACACACGCTGCTGCTCCATGCTCTGTACACACACTGCTGCACCAGGCTATGTACACACACTGCTGCTCCATGCTCTGTACACACACTGCTGCTCCATTCTCTGTACACACACTGCTGCACCAGGCTATGTACACACACTGCTGCTCCATGCTGTGTACACACACTGTTGCTCCATGCTCTGTACACACACTACTGCTCCGTGCTTTGCACACACACACTGCTGCTCCGTGCTTTGCACACACACACTGCTGCTCCATGCTCTTTACACACGCTGCTGCACCAGGCTCTGTACACACACTGCTGCTCCATGCTCTGTACACACCTTACTGCTCCATGCTCTGTACACACACTGCTGCTCCATGCTCTGTACACACACTGCTGCTCCATGCTCTGTACACACACTGCTGCTCCATGCTCTGTACACACACTGCTGCACCATGCTCTGTACACACCTTACTGCTCCATGTTCTGTACACACGCTGCAGCTCCATGCTCTGTACACACACTGCTGCTCCATGCTCTGTACACACGCTGCTGCTCCATGCTCTGTACACACACTGCTGCTCCATGCTCTGTACACACACTGCTGCTCCATGCTCTGTACACACACTGCTGCTCCATACTCTGTACACACGCTGCTGCGCCATGCTCTGTACACATGCTGCTGCTCCATGCTCTGTACACACACTACTGCTCCATCCTCTGTACACACACTGCTGCTCCATGCTCTGTACACACACTGCTGCTCCATGCTCTGTACACACACTGCTGCTCCATGCTCTGTACACATGCTGCTGCTCCATGCTCTGTACACACGCTGCTGCTCCATGCTCTGTACACATGCTGCTGCACCAGGCTCTGTACACATGCTGCTGCTCCATGCTCTTTACACACGCTGCTGCACCATGCTCTGTACACACACTGCTCTATGCTCTATACAGACTGCACCGGCCCTGGTCTGAGGGGGGATTCTGGGCAGCTGTTATCTCCCACTGCGTTTGCCTATGTTCTTGGTTCCTGAACCACATGAGGGACTCGTATTTGGGAGCCGGCAAATTGCAGCAGAAAGTGTTCTGCAGTGAAGCAGCATCTAGAACGAAGAAAAATTACAGACGCTCTTACTACACTCTACTCTGCATGGGGGGAGGATGTTTTTTTTTTTTTTGCTAATTGGCAATGCTAATAGTTGGGGAGAGGGAGGAGGAGTGGGCCCCTAAAGTCTCTTGGCCCCCTGCGATGGCAGGGGTCTCAGGGGTGATTGCTACACTCATGTTTGCAAGCATAGTTCGTTCTGGTGACATGCTTGTATTCCAAAGCACTCTTCTATCAAAGCAGTACTTTGCTAAATAAAGTTAAAAGTAAAAAAGAATTTCAGTATAACTGTAGCAGAATCATTGCCATCTGTTGGCTCACCTCAAACTTTTTTTGTGTGTGTCTTTAACAAGGAACTTATCCAGTGACAGTTGTTTTTGCTTACTTTGATTTCATGGAAATGTGACATTGTACAGTCACTACACCACAGGTTAAGGACCAATTAAAGCGGAATGAAACCCAGCAATTCTTCTTTGCTCTAAAAGATTATTTACAGCATATTATATACTACCACCATTTTTTTTTACTAGAACAGCATTCAACTATTTAAACACAGGGTCCTGCAGGGAACGCTGGACACATCCGAACTGGAGATAATGTTATCTTGTTTTTACATTCTTCACTTGATACAATTAAGTAAATACTTCTCTGTCTGTCCAGACTCTCCTAAACACAGTCAGACACTCAGAAAATATTTCTGCGTACATTACAAGATGAATAAACCAGTTATGAATAAAATGCAAAGGCAGCTCTCAGTGCAAAAAAAATGTGCTTTGGGAACTTGTAATTTCTTAATGAATAATAATACGTATGCACGAAAGCAAATATGATAACCTTATGGCATATAAAAAGAAGGAAGATATGTTTTTATCGAATATTATGTCAGGGTTTTACACCACTTTAAGTACAATCCTGCAGCATTATAGGAAGAAGAACCATCAACTCAGTTGTGATGACGCTACGTGCGTACACGTTCTGGTTCTGTGTTTTTATATATCAATATGTTGCTTGCTTATTGTAACGATCAGTGTCAGCACACAGAGAGATTCTGATTATTGGCGATCTGCAGTATCACCAACAATACAGATATATACCTGATTATTGATGATCTGCAGAATCACCAATAATACAGATAAATGACTAACCTCTGGACACCTGATAAAGTGTAAGTGTTTTGGTGCAACAATAGGCTGTCTTCCGTGGGGCGGGAGACGCAGATAACAATGAGCATTGGACCACCTGAGGAGCAGGTGGCCCTTGGCTGTGTGAGGACTATCTCCTAGGACAGGGGATAGAGATCGCCTGAGAGCCAGTGATTCCCTGCAATACCGGGAATCAGACTATACTGCAGCCAAAGGACTCCTAAGGGATAGAGCCCTTGGCTGTACGGCAGAGAGGCCCCTCTAAGAAGCAAGAGGTCTCTGCAGCTAACTGACACTAGGTGGAATAGTGTCACAGGTAGTACCGACAGGCTGAACACTCGAGGGATGAGTGACAGCCCGAGGGGTCGGGCAGGCCAGATCGGCAGCACCCGAGCAAATGGTAATCTATATATATAAAATCGGATGTATGTGTGTGTGTGTGTGTGTGTGTGTGTATGTGTGTGTGTGTGTGTGTATGTGCCGCGATCACGCGAAAACGGCTTGACCGATTTGAACGAAACTTGGTATACAGATCCCTTACTACCTGGGATGATATGTTCTGGGGGTCTCGCAGCCCCCCTGCACACCTGGGCGGAGCTACAAACAGCAAATCAGATTCCACCCATTCAAGTCAATGGAAAAAATGTAAAAGGCTGCCATTCTCACAGTAATCAAGCCAGAGTCCCCACACATGTCACAGTTGGTCACTTGGGGACCGAGGTTACAAATCCAGGAAAAGTGGGCGGAGCATAAAACAGCCAATCAAATTTCAGCCATTCATTTTAAATGGGAAAATGTAAACTGCAGCCATTCTTAGACTGTTAATCACAGAGTTCTCAAACTTGACACAGTTGGTCACTGGGTGAATGTGATTAAGATTCAAGAAAATGGGTGGAGCCTACAACAGCCAATCAAAATTCACCTGTTGATTTTCAAGGGGAATATTTAAACTGCTGCTATTCTTACACTTTTAATGGCAGAGGCTTCAAACTTGCTACAGTCGGTCATTGGGTGACTGGGGTCCAAATTCACTAAAGGGGCGGGGCCACATACAGCCAATCAGTTTTCCTTGGTGGACAAACTGCTTCCATTCACACATTTTTGATGCCAGGGACCTGACAGGTCACAAACTTGGTCATTGAGTGACTGTGTGTCAAGGTTACAAAAAGTGGGCGGAGCCAAAACAACTTTTACTGTGAAAATATAAACTGCAGCCATTCTTACACCGTTAATGGCAGGGTTCTCAAACTTTACACAGTTGGTCATTGGGTGACAGATTAAGATTTTGGAAGGTGGGTGGAGCCTACAACAGCCAATAAAAATTCACCTTTTGATTTTCAAAGTGAATATTTCATCTGCTACCATTCTCTTCTACTGGTAAACGCAGATGCCTCAAACCTGGTACAGTTGGTCACTGGGTGACTAGGGTCCAAATTCAGGAAGGGGGCGGAGCCACAAACAGCCAGATTTGTTTATTTTTCAATGGGAATATACAAAGTATTGATACCAAGGACCCCAAAGCTGATAAACTTCATAATTGAGTGACTGTATGTCAAGGTTAGAAAAAGTGGGCGGGGCCAACAACCTAATTTTTTACATTGCAGGGTTCCCAAACATTACACAATTGGCCACTGGGTAACTGGGATGAATATTCAGAAATGTGGGTGGAGCCTACAACAGCCAATCAAAATTCACCTATTGATTTTCAAGGGGAATATTCACATTGCTACCATTCTTACACTGTTAGTGGCAGAGGCCTCAAACTTGATACAGTCAATCATTGGGTGACTGGGGTCCAAATTCACTAAAGGGGTAGAGCCACAAACAGCCAATCAGATTTGTTAGATTTATTTCAGCCATTCTGTTATTGGCAGGGTTCTCAAACGTGACACAGTGGCCTCTGGGTGACTGGGACTAATATTCAGAAAAGTGGGTGGAGCCTACAGCAGCCAATCAAAATTCACCTTTTGATTTTCAAGGGGAATATTTACATTGCTGCCATTCATGCACTCTTAATGGCAGAGGCCTAACATCTGCTACAGTCAGTCACTGGGAGACTGGGATTTAAATTCTGAAGGGAGCGGGCCAAAAACAGCCAATCAGATTTGTTTAATTTCAATGGTAAAATGCAACTTATTGATGCCAAACACCCCAAAGCTCATAAACTTGGTCATTAAGTGACTGTATGTCAAGATTAGAAATAGTGGGTGGAGCCAAAAACAACTAACTTTTTGAATGGGAAAATGTAAACTGCAGCTTTTCTTACACTGTTAATGGCAGGGTTCTCAAACTTCACACAGTTGGTCACTGGGTGACTAGGATTAATATTCGGAAAAGTAGGTGGCGCCTACAAGAGCCAATCAAAATTCACCTATTGATTTTCAAGGGGAATATTGAAACTGCAGCCATTCTCACACTGTTAATAGCAGAGGCCTCAAACCTGCTACAGTCGGTCGTTAAGTGTTTGGGGTTCAAATTCAGTAAAGGGGCGGAGCCAAAAACAGCCAGATTTCTTTGCTGGATAAACTGCTTCCATTAGCACAATTTTGATGCCAGGAACCCAAAAGCTCACAAACTTGGTCATTGAGTAGTGACTGCGTGTCAAGGTTACAAAAAGTGGGTGGAGTTAAAAACAGATTTTTCTGGGAAATTGTATACTGCAGCCCTTCTTCACTGTTAATGGCAGGGTTCTCAAACTTAGCATAGCTGGTTACTGGGTGACTGGGATTAATATTCAGAAAAGTGGGTGGAGCCTAAAAATGCCAATCAAAAATCACATGTCACTTTTCAAGGAGAATATTAAAATTGCTGCCATTCTTGAACTGTTAATGGCACAAGCCTCAAACCTGGTACAGTCGATCATTGGGTCACTGAGGTTCAAATTCAGAAAAGGGGACAGAGCCACAAACAGTGAATCAGATTTGTTTCATTTCATGGGAAAATACAAATTATTGATGCCAAGGACCCCAAAACTCACAAACTTGGGCATTGATTAGTGACTTTGTGTCCAGGTTACAAAAAGTGGGCGGTGCCAAAAACAAATTTCACTGGGAAAGTGTAAACTGCAGCCCTTCTTACACTGTTTATTTCAGGGTTCCCAATGTTTGCCCAGATGATCACTGAGTGACTGAGATTAATATTCAGGGGAAGTGGGTGGAGCCTATAATGGCCAATCAAAATTCACCTGTTGATTTTCAAGTGGAATATTTTAATTGCTGCCATTTTTACACTGTTAATAGCATATGCCTCAAACCTGCTACAGTTGGTCATTGGGTGACTGGGGTTCAAATGCTGGAGAGGGGTGGAGCCACAAACAGCCTGATTTGTTTAATTTCTATGGGAATATACAAATTATTGATGCCAAGGACCCCAAAGCTCACACACTTGGTCATTGAGTGTTTGAGTGTTAGGGTTAGAAAATGGGCGGAGCCAAAACCAGTCAAATACATACCCGGGCAACGCCGCGTCATCAGTGGGTGGAGACAAATACAAATTTCACTGGGAAAATGTAAACTGCATCCATTCTGTTAATGGCAGGGTTTTTAAACTTTGCACAGTTGGTCACTGGGTGACTGGGATTAATATTCAGAAAAGTGGGTGGAGCCTACAAAAGTGAATCAAACTTCACCTGTTGCTTTTCAAGGGGAATATTTAATTGCTACCATTCTTGAACTGTTAATGGCACAGGCCTCAAACCTGGTACAGTTGGTTATTGGGTGACTGGGGTTCAAATTCAGAAAAGGGGGTGGAGCCACACACAGCCAATCACATTTGTTTCATTTCAATGCAGATTATTGATACCAAAGACCGCAAAGCTCACAAACTTGGTCAGTGAGTAATTGTGTGTTAGGGTTAGAAAAAGTAGGCGGAGCCAACACCAGCCAAATACATACACGGGCAACGCCGGGCAATCAGCTAGTCTATATATATAAAATCGGATGTATGTGTGTGTGTGTGTGTGTGTGTGTGTATGTGTGTGTGTGTGTGTGTATGTGCCGCGATCACGCGAAAACGGCTTGACCGATTTGAACGAAACTTGGTATACAGATCCCTTACTACCTGGGATGATATGTTCTGGGGGTCTCGCAGCCCCCCTGCACACCTGGGCGGAGCTACAAACAGCAAATCAGATTCCACCCATTCAAGTCAATGGAAAAAATGTAAAAGGCTGCCATTCTCACAGTAATCAAGCCAGAGTCCCCACACATGTCACAGTTGGTCACTTGGGGACCGAGGTTACAAATCCAGGAAAAGTGGGCGGAGCATAAAACAGCCAATCAAATTTCAGCCATTCATTTTAAATGGGAAAATGTAAACTGCAGCCATTCTTAGACTGTTAATCACAGAGTTCTCAAACTTGACACAGTTGGTCACTGGGTGAATGTGATTAAGATTCAAGAAAATGGGTGGAGCCTACAACAGCCAATCAAAATTCACCTGTTGATTTTCAAGGGGAATATTTAAACTGCTGCTATTCTTACACTTTTAATGGCAGAGGCTTCAAACTTGCTACAGTCGGTCATTGGGTGACTGGGGTCCAAATTCACTAAAGGGGCGGGGCCACATACAGCCAATCAGTTTTCCTTGGTGGACAAACTGCTTCCATTCACACATTTTTGATGCCAGGGACCTGACAGGTCACAAACTTGGTCATTGAGTGACTGTGTGTCAAGGTTACAAAAAGTGGGCGGAGCCAAAACAACTTTTACTGTGAAAATATAAACTGCAGCCATTCTTACACCGTTAATGGCAGGGTTCTCAAACTTTACACAGTTGGTCATTGGGTGACAGATTAAGATTTTGGAAGGTGGGTGGAGCCTACAACAGCCAATAAAAATTCACCTTTTGATTTTCAAAGTGAATATTTCATCTGCTACCATTCTCTTCTACTGGTAAACGCAGATGCCTCAAACCTGGTACAGTTGGTCACTGGGTGACTAGGGTCCAAATTCAGGAAGGGGGCGGAGCCACAAACAGCCAGATTTGTTTATTTTTCAATGGGAATATACAAAGTATTGATACCAAGGACCCCAAAGCTGATAAACTTCATAATTGAGTGACTGTATGTCAAGGTTAGAAAAAGTGGGCGGGGCCAACAACCTAATTTTTTACATTGCAGGGTTCCCAAACATTACACAATTGGCCACTGGGTAACTGGGATGAATATTCAGAAATGTGGGTGGAGCCTACAACAGCCAATCAAAATTCACCTATTGATTTTCAAGGGGAATATTCACATTGCTACCATTCTTACACTGTTAGTGGCAGAGGCCTCAAACTTGATACAGTCAATCATTGGGTGACTGGGGTCCAAATTCACTAAAGGGGTAGAGCCACAAACAGCCAATCAGATTTGTTAGATTTATTTCAGCCATTCTGTTATTGGCAGGGTTCTCAAACGTGACACAGTGGCCTCTGGGTGACTGGGACTAATATTCAGAAAAGTGGGTGGAGCCTACAGCAGCCAATCAAAATTCACCTTTTGATTTTCAAGGGGAATATTTACATTGCTGCCATTCATGCACTCTTAATGGCAGAGGCCTAACATCTGCTACAGTCAGTCACTGGGAGACTGGGATTTAAATTCTGAAGGGAGCGGGCCAAAAACAGCCAATCAGATTTGTTTAATTTCAATGGTAAAATGCAACTTATTGATGCCAAACACCCCAAAGCTCATAAACTTGGTCATTAAGTGACTGTATGTCAAGATTAGAAATAGTGGGTGGAGCCAAAAACAACTAACTTTTTGAATGGGAAAATGTAAACTGCAGCTTTTCTTACACTGTTAATGGCAGGGTTCTCAAACTTCACACAGTTGGTCACTGGGTGACTAGGATTAATATTCGGAAAAGTAGGTGGCGCCTACAAGAGCCAATCAAAATTCACCTATTGATTTTCAAGGGGAATATTGAAACTGCAGCCATTCTCACACTGTTAATAGCAGAGGCCTCAAACCTGCTACAGTCGGTCGTTAAGTGTTTGGGGTTCAAATTCAGTAAAGGGGCGGAGCCAAAAACAGCCAGATTTCTTTGCTGGATAAACTGCTTCCATTAGCACAATTTTGATGCCAGGAACCCAAAAGCTCACAAACTTGGTCATTGAGTAGTGACTGCGTGTCAAGGTTACAAAAAGTGGGTGGAGTTAAAAACAGATTTTTCTGGGAAATTGTATACTGCAGCCCTTCTTCACTGTTAATGGCAGGGTTCTCAAACTTAGCATAGCTGGTTACTGGGTGACTGGGATTAATATTCAGAAAAGTGGGTGGAGCCTAAAAATGCCAATCAAAAATCACATGTCACTTTTCAAGGAGAATATTAAAATTGCTGCCATTCTTGAACTGTTAATGGCACAAGCCTCAAACCTGGTACAGTCGATCATTGGGTCACTGAGGTTCAAATTCAGAAAAGGGGACAGAGCCACAAACAGTGAATCAGATTTGTTTCATTTCATGGGAAAATACAAATTATTGATGCCAAGGACCCCAAAACTCACAAACTTGGGCATTGATTAGTGACTTTGTGTCCAGGTTACAAAAAGTGGGCGGTGCCAAAAACAAATTTCACTGGGAAAGTGTAAACTGCAGCCCTTCTTACACTGTTTATTTCAGGGTTCCCAATGTTTGCCCAGATGATCACTGAGTGACTGAGATTAATATTCAGGGGAAGTGGGTGGAGCCTATAATGGCCAATCAAAATTCACCTGTTGATTTTCAAGTGGAATATTTTAATTGCTGCCATTTTTACACTGTTAATAGCATATGCCTCAAACCTGCTACAGTTGGTCATTGGGTGACTGGGGTTCAAATGCTGGAGAGGGGTGGAGCCACAAACAGCCTGATTTGTTTAATTTCTATGGGAATATACAAATTATTGATGCCAAGGACCCCAAAGCTCACACACTTGGTCATTGAGTGTTTGAGTGTTAGGGTTAGAAAATGGGCGGAGCCAAAACCAGTCAAATACATACCCGGGCAACGCCGCGTCATCAGTGGGTGGAGACAAATACAAATTTCACTGGGAAAATGTAAACTGCATCCATTCTGTTAATGGCAGGGTTTTTAAACTTTGCACAGTTGGTCACTGGGTGACTGGGATTAATATTCAGAAAAGTGGGTGGAGCCTACAAAAGTGAATCAAACTTCACCTGTTGCTTTTCAAGGGGAATATTTAATTGCTACCATTCTTGAACTGTTAATGGCACAGGCCTCAAACCTGGTACAGTTGGTTATTGGGTGACTGGGGTTCAAATTCAGAAAAGGGGGTGGAGCCACACACAGCCAATCACATTTGTTTCATTTCAATGCAGATTATTGATACCAAAGACCGCAAAGCTCACAAACTTGGTCAGTGAGTAATTGTGTGTTAGGGTTAGAAAAAGTAGGCGGAGCCAACACCAGCCAAATACATACACGGGCAACGCCGGGCAATCAGCTAGTACAGATATAAAGCACAATCCTAGTCTGGGGTGTGAGGTCTCGAAACCCAGGAACTAGTCTAGAGAATAACTCAGTAATAGCACAGTGTTCCTAAGCTTGGGTGTGAGGTCCGTAGTCACAACACCCTGGAACTGGTCTAAAGTATAACACAGCAGTGACACAGTATCCCTAGTCTGGGGTGTGAGGTCCCTAGTCTTGGGTGTGAGGTCCGTGGTCTCAACACCCTGGAACTAGTCTGAAGTATAACACAGCAATGTCACAATATTCCTAAGCTTGGGTGTGAGGTCCGTGGTCTCAACACCCTGGAACTGTTCTGACATATAACACAATAGTAATCTGGCTTAGTGTGAATTCCCAGGTCCTCCTGGTTCTAACACACTGTGGGATCTGACCAGACGCGTAGCTTGGGGGGGTCGGGGTAGGACAAGTGCCCTCGGGCGCCGGGTCCCCAAGGGCGCCCAGCTGCATTGTCCTTTTTTTTTTTTTCTTTAACCTTATTATTTTCGCCGTTGCGGGCCGTGTCTCCACATTCAGTGACGTCACACGTCATCGCCGCACCGCCGCGCAGCGTCCGTAGCAGACAGTGGAACGCTGCGCAGAGCGGCAGAGGGAGACCGAGGCGCCGCCGCTGCCAGCCAGCCCAGCCCCTTCCATGCGGAAGAGCGAGTCACGAGGCAGGCAGGTGGAGGGAAGACGATAGGTGGAGTCGGAGACAGCGCATGGAGCTGGACGGGGACGACAATTTATTTACATCAGCCAGCCCAGGCCAGGGCTGCCAGGCAGAGGAGGACCAGAGCCTGTCAGGCATATTGACGCTTTGACGGTGAGGCTCACTGAGAGAGAGGAAGCCTGGCAGAGGGAGGGAGGGTGAGTGTGAGCCTGGGGGCGTTCACTGTTGGGGGAGAGCAGCGATTAGTTAGAATCAGTCTCCTATACCTATAAACAGTTTATGGAACAATATGCTGCAGGAAGGTTGGGTATAGTTGATTGGAGGGGGGGGGGGGGGGCGGGAAGGTAGTGTTAAGAAGGTGTATATGACATACACCTGCCTACATATACTGGGCACATATACCGCTGCCTACATATACTGGGCACATATACCGCTGGCTATATATACTGGGGACATATACACCTGCCTACATATACTGGGCACATATACCCCTGACTACATATACTGGGCACATATACCCCTGCCTACATATACTGGGGACATATACCTCTGGCTACATATACTGGGGACATATACCTCTGGCTACATATACTGGGGACATATACCTCTGGCTACATATACTGGGCACATATACCCCTGACTACATATACTGGGCACATATACCCCTGCCTACATATATCTCTGGCTACATATACTGGGCACATATACCCCTGCCTACATATACTGGGGACATATACCTCTGGCTACATATACTGGGCACATATACCCCTGCCTTCATATACTGGGGACATATACCTCTGGCTACATATACTGGGCACATATAACCCTGCCTACATATACTGGGGACATCTACCCCTGGCTACATATACTGGGCACATATACCCCTGCCTACATATACTGGGGACATATACCCCTGACTACATATACTGGGCACATATAACCCTGCCTACATATACTGGGGACATATACCTCTGGCTACATATACCCCTGCCTTCATATACTGGGGACATATACACCTGGCTACATATACTGGGCACATATACCCCTGCCTACATATACTGGGGACATATACCCCTGCCTACATATACTGGGCACATATACTTCTGACTACATATACTGGGGACATATACCTCTGGCTACATATACTGGGCACATATATCCCTGGCTACATATACTGGGGACATATACCTCTGGCTACATATACTGGGCACATATATCCCTGGCTACATATACTGGGGACAACTGGCTGTTTGTCATTATGTGCATTTACTGGTGAAAAGCGGTCTCTTATGTGCATTTACTGGTGAAAAGCTGTCTCTTATTATGTGCATTTACTAGTGAAAAGTTGCCTCTTATTATGTGCATTTACTGGTGAAAAGCTGTCTCTTATTATGTGCATTTACTGGTGAAAAGCTTTCTCTTATTATGTGCATTTACTGGGGAAACGCTGTCTCTCATTACGTGCATTTACTGGTGAAAGGCTGTCTGTCATTACCTGCATTTACTGGTGAAACGCTGTCTCTTCTGTGCATTTAGTGGGGAAACGCTGTCTCTCATTACATGCATTTACTGGGGAAACGCTGTCATTATGTGCATTTACTTCATATTTTTTTTATGTATCTACATTAGCTGGAATAACTACATTACAGTTAGCCCCACCCACGGGCAGGGTATATGAGGGATATATTTATGAAAAAATATAAGGGCATCAATATAAAAAAAAAAATCTTCAAAAACCGTTATGGTAGGCGTGACTTGGGGGTGTGGCTAGGGGTGTGGCCTGTGTCCCAATTTCTAATTTTAAAAATGTTGGGAGATATGCATCATGTCATATATACCTCCTTTTTACCCCTCCACCTCCTGCCAATCATCTATACCCAACCTTCCTGCAGATTCCCTAAATTGCTTTTAGGAGACATACTGACCCCTCTAGATAGAGAGAGAGATCCACCCTGGTACCTTCATATATACCTTCATACATACACCTATCAATGATATGTGCAGGAAGCAAGGTTGGGTATAGTTGATTGGGAGGAGGTGGAGGGGTAAGAAGGTATATATGACATGATGATATGTATGTATGAAGGTATATATGAAGGGTGAGGTCTATCGATCTATATTTAATTTAGGTATATATGATGTGAAGGAGGGGGTCAGTAGGTGGGGGGTATGTGCCATGTGGTGATAGGTTGAGGTTTATCTTTGTGTCTCCAGGGGGCATCAGGTGGGAGCGTGCAAATAACTTCTCCATGTAAAAGCCCTCCGAGTCTGCCTGGCACCCCACCCCATTGAAACCAATATTGTACTTTTCTGCCCTTATTTTGCTTTTTTTCTATTATTTGGTTATTGCTTATTAGTACATTATGTTTAATGGAGAAGTATCTTCATCCAACAGCTTGCTTGGCAGGTCTGCTTTCACTACTGCTAACTTCCTGTACATTTGGCTCTACCCATAACCACGCCCACATTTATTACGTGGCCAAGCCCTTTTTTGCACGGCACAGCCTTGACCTTAGGGGGCGCATTAATAGTCTTTGTCCCCGGGCGCTGAAAGCCCTAGCTACGCCTCTGGATCTGACTGGTCTGAGTGCTGCTCACACGTATGTATTCGCAACGGCAGACAACCAGCAACTGACAAGCAAGATCTATATATGCTTGCAGTGCTGTGCAGCTCCGCCCGAGCCACTCATCCAATCCAGAGTCCAGCTGGGATCAGCTGATCGGCCTGATCAGCTGATTCCCCTTCTGCTGGTATAAATGTCCTGTCGCCTGGCACGAGCACGCGTAGCTATCCATCTGTGTGCACTAGAAGGTCCAGCCAAGCCAGACGCGTGTCACTGCGCGGAAACCGCCGGTCTGAACGAGGAGATAGCCGCCCCGTCACTAGACCACGCGGCGGCATCTCCGCTGTTCATTACACTTATCAAGTCAAAATTTCATTAAAATGTTTGCTTGTCTTGCAAAGCACTCTTAAACCAAGTTACTTGCAATTTAAAGGGAATCTTAAAGTGAACTAAAAAAATCCAGATTAATTTACCTGGGGCTTCTACTAGCCCACTGCAGCAATGCTATGCCTGCGCCGGTACTCAAGGCTCCTCTGGTCCCCCGCATCTCCATTCTTTTGGTTGAGTGACTCAGTGTGTCAATGTCATTGGGCATGTGTGGCCCTGACCACGCCTATCCTCGATCGCGCTCCTGTCGACAGGAGTGTCATGCACATCAGATATTTTCCCATACTGTGCATGCACAGAACGCTCTTGCCCATGAGTGTGTGATCAGAAGCCACTCGGACTGAGGGTGCCTTTTTACTTTAGATGCCTTTTAAGGCTACTGTAATTCTGGCTCTCAGGAAAATGTCCAAATAACAAATGCTTTTTCTAAAAAAAAATAAAAAATCCAGGGTTCTGGTACAAGCAAGTTTCTGTAGCGCCCCCAGTATTAATCTGCAGGATAAGCGGGTGAAATGTTTAAACACCCGACTCTTATAAACAGGAAAATGTGGAAGCAAAGCGAGATCCAGACAATGAAGGGGGAGGGGGATATAAACCGTGCCGAGGAGGCCAGAGATGGAATATCTGCAGAAATCTGATTTAGAATCCCTTTCACCACCGCCGCCCCGCTAGCCTAGCACTGCTCGACGCCCGTAACAAAACTACGCAGCAATTGATCATCCCTCCTCCCCCACTCCAGCAAGATACACTGCTACCGCTGATTGATAAACTGCCTGCAATCCATCGATCAGCACGATAGGTAGATCACTGGCAAGTGTGACCAGAGACAGATCACGGGAAGATTGGATGAGTAAATCTCGCGGAGTTGAAGATAAAGACGAGCTTTGCCAGTGATTTCTGCCGAGGACTAGGGGGGTTTCTGTGCCGGACGTTAGGCTGGAGGACCCCTCCTGGCTGCTTGCGTTTCTGTTCTATCTTTGGAGTGCATGCAGATTGCTGATCACAAAGACTTTTCCAATACGATGGAAATTGTGGCAATGCGTTCTCATCGATGCAATCTGATTTCCAGCATTTCCAGTGTACATACACTGCATGTGGCTTTATAGTCTGGAGCAGTTGAATTGGGCATGCAACACGTCCTGTTTAACCACTTCAGCCTACAGTGTTGTTCACATTATGCATCCGAGCAACTTTCACCTCCCATTTATTCGCCAATAACTTTATCACTACTTATCACACTGAAATGATCTATATCTTGTTTTACCGCCACCATTTAGGCTTTCTTTGGGTGATACATTTTGCTAAGAATTATTTTATTCTAAATACAATTAACAGGAAGATTAAGAAATAAATTGAAAACAAACATTATTTCTCAGTTTTTGGCAATTATAGTTTGAAATTAATACATGCTACCATAATTAAAAACCATGTATTTTATTTGCCCATTTGTCCCGGTTATTACACCATTTAAATTATGTCCCTATCACAATTTATGGTGCCGATATTTTATTTGGAAATAAAGGTGCAGTTTTTCAATTTGTGTCCATCACTATTTACAAGCTTATAATTTTAAAAATTATATTTTTATACTCTCTTGACATGCATATTCAAAAAGTTCAGACCCTTAGGTAACTATTTATGTTTTGTTTTTTCTTAATTGTCATTTTTTTTTAATTAAAAATTGTATTTGGGTAATGTTTGGTATGGGAGGTAAACAGCTAATTTTAAATGTAATATAATGTATTTATTTAATAAAAAATGTATGTGGGTGTAGTTTTACTATTTGGCCACAAGATGGCCACAGTTAAAAAGTCCTGGAAGTGAATGATCTCGCTTCCAGGAAGCATTAGGAAGATGGGAAACATTTTTTCTGCAGATAGACTTAAGTGGTTAAAATAGCGCAGGGGCCACCTGCTATGCAAACTGTGACTACAAATAGCGGGGGCTATTTATGGCTACATTTCACATAGTGGGTGCGCAAGCTATTATAGCTGGTACCCTTTTAAACAGCATATGCCCACGGCAGGTTAAAGTTAGGTGTGTGTGTGTGTGTGTGTGATGGGGGGGGGGGGGGGTTTAAGGTTAATTGGAGGGGTTACGGTTATTTGTCCATCATAATCCTCACACCCATAACAAGTGTAGCCACAAAAAAACCTGATCTGAAGGATGGACCCCTTTATCGGAGAAAGGGAAGGTTAGTAGTTGAGGCCTCCTCATAACTCTGGGCCCCCATGCTCTCTAGTAGTTACACCCCTGCCCCATCCTCTAAACTTCCTCTCCCACTTACCGGGACAACCAAAAGAGGCAAAACTTCCACCTGGGGCCCCTACAGTTTCTAGGGGTGGGTCGTTGCCTCCTCCTGTGGTGACATCTAGCAGGGGTTGTGGCTGTTACCTGATACCCTGTTTTCTAGTCTTACCAAGGATCACCACTTAAAGGAGTACATGGCCTCACAGTCAGGTCAATGAGCCACAAACCGCTACCTATTCCAGAGAGATGTAATGATCATAGCTGGTACTCCGCTACTCCAATCTAGTCAGTAGAGCTTTGGACTATGCAACATTATGATTGTCTAAGGTCCCTTTTTATTTATTTCTGCATTGCAAGAGTTAATAAATCAGTGCTTTTATCTATGCAAATTAGGCATCAGGACAGCCGTTGAATGCTTCCATTGTTCTCCTGAAAAGTAAACTTATATCTGAACACTTTTAGTAGGCTGAGAAAACACTGCTAACAATTAGTGTTGGGCGAACAGTGTTCGCCACTGTTCGGGTTCTGCAGAACATCACCCTGTTCGGGTGATGTTCGAGTTCGGCCGAACCACGTCATATCTCCGCCATTTGTCTGTGGGTTTAGCTTTGGGTAGGCAGGCAGGGTAGTTTGCGCTCCAGCCACGCTAGCCAGGGTCCCCCCAGTCATTGTGTCGCTGCTGGGAATAGTAGTACACCGCTCGCTCAGCCACACTATATAGCATTGTGTTTACTGCCACTCTGTGTACCTCGCTCAGCCACACTATATAGCATTCTGTTTACTGGCACTCTGTGTCTGCTGGGAATAGTAGTACACCGCTCGCTCAGCCACACTATATAGCATTGTGTTTACTGCCACTCTGTGTACCTCGCTCAGCCACACTATATAGCATTGTGTTTACTGCCACTCTGTGTCTGCTGGGAATAGTAGTACACCGCTCGCTCAGCCACACTATATAGCATTCTGTTTACTGCCACTCTGTGTACCTCGCTCAGCCACACTATATAGCATTCTGTTGTGTCTGCTGGGAATAGTAGTACACCGCTCGCTCAGCCACACTATATAGCATTCTGTTTACTGCCACTCTGTGTACCTCGCTCAGCCACACTATATAGCATTGTGTTTACTGCCACTTTGTGTCTGCTGGGAATAGTAGTACACCGCTCGCTCAGCCACACTATATAGCATTGTGTTTACTGCCACTCTGTGTACCTCGCTCAGCCACACTATATAGCATTCTGTTTACTGCCACTCTGTGTCTGCTGGGAATAGTAGTACACCGCTCGCTCAGCCACACTATATAGCATTCTGTTTACTGCCACTCTGTGTACCTCGCTCAGCCACACTATATAGCATTGTGTTTACTGCCACTCTGTGTCTGCTGGGAATAGTAGTACACCGCTCGCTCAGCCACACTATATAGCATTCTGTTTACTGCCACTCTGTGTACCTCGCTCAGCCACACTATATAGCATTCTGTTTACTGCCACTTTGTGTTTGCTGGGAATAGTAGTACACCGCTCGCTCAGCCACACTATATAGCATTGTGTTTACTGCCACTCTGTGTACCTTGCTCAGCCACACTATATAGCATTGTGTTTACTGCCACTCTGTGTCTGCTGGGAAGAGTAGTACACCGCTCACCCGCCACTGTATAGCATTGTGCTCTGTGTCGCTGCTGGGAATAGTGGTACACCGCTCACCCACCACTGTATAGCATTGTGCTCTGTGTCGCTGCTGGGAATAGTGGTACACCGCTCACCCACCACTGTATAGCATTTCTGTACTGCCACTGTACTGCTGCCAGTCAGCGTGTACTTTAAGGATAAGTGAAATGAGGAAGGGGCAAGGGAAGAGGTGTTTCCCCTGACGGTTCACGTACAGGCCACAGGGGAGCACCCAAGAAAACCCACTCAATACCGCCCTTGTTGTCCAGGACAACAACCCTCACAAATCCAAAAGAACAGGACCAGATAATTACTTGGATGACCTCTCAAACGTCCAGCAGTGGGTTAAGCAGCACCAGCACATCACGCACGAGGTCCGAGTCCTCAGCCAGTTACAAGGAGCCAGTGGGCACAAAGCTGACACAACCGGCAGCGACACCACGCACACAACTGCCAGATAACCAGTCCGATGAATTACCTCAGGACACAATGGGGTATTCGCAGGGCGTACGTTAAAAAGGGGCACTGGGAAAAAAGGGCGCGGGGTTTTAAACGATAAGCATGGATAACGTTTAAAAATGTATTGTACTGTATTTCGTTTCAAATTAATGTTTTATAAAGTTATAAATCATTAAATAATGTGCATTAAATTGGCAATTGTAAAAATGTTAATCTTTCGTTTAAATAGTGAAACGTATAATAACGTTTAAAAAAAAATTACTAAGTAACCCTCCCTGTACCTACCCCTAACCCCTAGACCCCCCTGTTGATGCCTAAACCTAAGACCCCCCTGTTGGTGCCTAAACCTAAGACCCCCTGTTGGTGCCTAAACCTAAGACCCCCCTGTTGGTGCCTAAACCTAAGACCCCCCTGTTGGTGCCTAAACCTAAGACCCCCTCTTGGTGCCTAAACCTAAGACCCCCCTGTTGGTGCCTAAACCTAAGACCCCCCTGTTGGTGCCTAAACCTAAGACCCCCTGTTGGTGCCTAAACCTAAGACCCCCCTGTTGGTGCCTAAACCTAAGACCCCTCTGTTGGTGCCTAAACCTAAGACCCCCCTGTTGGTGCCTAAACCTAAAACCCCCCTGTTGGTGCCTAAACCTAACACCCCCCTGTTGGTGCCTAAACCTAAGACCCCCCTGGTGGTGCCTAAACCTAAGACCCCCCTGTGATAAGCATTAATAACGTTTGAAAAACATATTGTGAGGTTTTTTCGTTTAAAAATAATGTAAAAAAAAACATTTGTACTGTTTTTGGTTTAAAAATAATGTTTGAAAAAATATTGTACTGTTTTTCGTTTAAAAATAATATTAAAAAAAATTATAAATCATTAAATAATGTGTAATCATGAGAAGCAGTAATAAAACATTAAGTCTCCGGGTGCCACTTTTAAAACGTTATTTTTCTCCGGCGCCCTTTTTTCCTATCGGGCGCCCATTAAACGATATTTATTATGAGAGTGAATGGCGGCGCCCGATTTGTCCACTAGCCTCCTGCGCCCTTTTTTACTGTTACCATTCGCAGGAGCTATTCCCAGCCCAACAAACTTCCACCTTTCAAAGGTCAATGGAGGAACAGCCAGAAATGTTGTGCCCGGATTCACAACCATTAACTGTGGGAAATGCACCGCGCACTGAAATACAAGGCGCGTCCGAGGAGGACTCGGAAACCCAAATCCCAGAGCAAGTTGGGCAGGAGGGGTTGCAATTGCAGGAGGTCGGCCGACAAGATCTGGAAGACGACATTGGAGTGAGCTGCGCAGATGTTGTTCTGGGGAGCTCTACTCCACGGCGGCGGCCCCCCACAATGACATATGACGAGTTTCAGGAGATGGAAGAGGAGGGTATGGACAATGTGGACATAGACCCAGATTTTGTTTGTGAACGAGAACATCGCCGTCGTAGCAGCAGCACAGATGAGTCTGTTGAAGAACCCACTGCTGCACGAGTTCGCCTTGTGCCACAAGGTAGGCGGCGCGAAATTTCAGGCTCCACAAGCGTGGAAGTTCAAGTGAGAGGCAAAAGAGGCGCAAACAGAAATCGCCAGCAAGGCAGGTGCTCCAAAGTCTGGGCTTTCTTTGAAGACTGCACTGAGGATGGTACTATGGCGATTTGCAAGGTGTGCAAGACCCGCCTGAGCAGGGGGAAAAGTATTAATAACGTCTCCACCACCAGCATGAGCCGCCACATGCTATCCAAACATCCCACTCTGTGGGCAAACGCGGCAGGACAGGGTACCAGCAACACTGCCTCCCTTGGGGTCACCAGACTCACCACCAGACCCGCCTCAGCAGCAGCAGTAGCCCAGCCATTGCGTGGTTCACAACACTCACAAACATCAGACGACGCTGACACTGTCACTTTCCGGAGTAGTGCTCTTGAGGTCTCCCAGTGTTCATCAAACACAACAACCAACAGCCCTTCAGTGTGCAGCCCTACGGTTCAGTTGTCTGTCTCGGAGATGTTTGAGCGCATAGAAAATTGCCAGCAAATGACCCCCGGGCCGTGGCAGTAACAGCCAGCATAGCCAAGCTTCTGGCCTGCGAAATGCTGCCATATCGAGTGGTGGAGACAAAAAGCTTCAAGGGCATGATGTCAGTGGCCATCCCACGTTACGTGGTTCCCAGCCACTACCACTTTGCGCGCTCTGCAGTGCCTGAGTTGCATGAGCACGTGGTCAGCAAAATAACCCGAAGTTTGAAGAATGCCGTTGCCTGCAAGGTTCACCTCACCACTGACACCTGGACGAGTGCGTTCGGCCAGGGTCGATACATCTCCCTTACCGCGCACTGGGTGAACCTTGTGGAGCCTGGCAGCGATTCCTCACCTGCTACGGCGCGGGTGTTGCCCACGCCGCAAACAGCTGCACCGCCATCCCTCCCACTGGATAACAACAGCAGCACCTACCTCTCTGACTCCTTCTCCTCCAACGCATCTCAAAGCTGTACCTCATCCGGGAAACGCTAAACCAGCAGCAGTTGGATCGTGGAAGCAGTGCAGCACAGCTGTTGGCATGCATCAGCAAGCGTTGCTGAAGCTGATCTGCCTTGGGGATAAGCAGCACACAGGGGAGGAAATTTGGAGGGGAATAAAGGAACAGACGGATTTGTGGCTGGCACCGCTGGACCTGAAACCGGGCATGGTTGTGTGTGATAATGGGAGTAATCTCATTTGCGCTTTAAGGTTGGCTAAGCTGACACACATCCCTTGCCTGGCGCACGTGATGAACCTAGTAGTTCAGCAGTTCCTGAGGACATACCCAGGCGTGGCCGATCTTCTGTTGAAGGTGCGACGAGTGGCCAAACATTGTAGAAATTCCAGTACTGCTTCGGGGGCACTTGCCAAGATGCAGGAGCGCTTCAATCTCCCCCACCATCGCTTGCTGTGTGATGTCCCTACGCGCTGGAATTCTACGCTGCACATGCTAGCCCGCTTTTGCGAGCAGAAGAGTGCAGTGGTCCAGTACATGATGGCGCAGTACCGAGGCGCATCCGGACAGCTGCCAAGCTTCTGTGGATCCGATTGGGTCAACATGTTGGACCTCTGCCAAGTCCTCCAAAATTTTGAGCAATCCACGTTGCTTGTGAGCAGTGACAACTCTTCAGTCAGCATTACTATACCACTGCTGTGTTTACTGAAGAGGTCAATGTTGAAAATCAAGGAAACAGCTGTCATGATGCAACTGGGGGAATCTGAAGGAGAAAACGATCAGCGTGATGGTACCAACATCAGGCCATCCGCCTCAGGAAACGCTGGCCCCAGCAGCTATGACGAAGAAGAGGAGGAGGAACAGCTGGAGTTGGAGCAGGAATTTCCTGCCACCACTGACGAGGGCCAGAGCGGTGCACGTTGGACTTCCACAATTCAGCGCGAATGGTCAGCAGAAGCAGACCAGGAAGAAGGTGACAACTATGATGCATCACAACAACTATCACAACGCTCACAAGAGGATGATGAGGATTCTGGCAGGACTCTGGCACACATGGCTCAATTCATGCTAGACTGCATTGAACGCGACCCACGCATTGTGCGCATTCTGGACAACACCAATTACTGGGTTTATACCCTTCTGGATCCACAGTACAAACACAATGTTCCAAAACTGCTTGAAGAAAGAGTCAGACAGGTCAAAATGGAAGAATACCAGCAGGCCCTTGTGGAGACTTTAGAGAGGAGATTGACATCCTCCCCCTCCTCTAGCCAGTTGTACGCCGACAGACTGACTTCCGCAAACCCAGGACGACCAGGAGGGCAGCAAACAACACAAGCCGCAGCTAGTGCCCAAAAGGGAATGGTATCGGCAGTGTCCTTGGAGTGGGAAAAATTTATGACACCCATGCAGCAGCAGCCCACAGAACAGCAAGCGTGCAGATCCACCTCCAACACCGATCGCCTGGAGAAGATGGTCAAGGACTACATGTCAGATGGCGTAGCTGTGTTGAACAATCCATCTGCACCCTTCAACTATTGGGTATCGAAGCTAGACACCTGGCACGAACTGGCAATGTACGCAATAGAGGTGCTGGCTTGCCCGGCAGCCAGCGTTATGTCGGAACGCTGTTTCAGTGCTGCCGGAGGCATCGTCACAGATCGGCGTATCCGCCTCTCCACAGAAAATGCAGACCGTCTGACTCAAATTAAAATGAATCAATCCTGGATTGGAAACTACTATGCAACACTCCTGGACCCCAACCAAGTAACATGAACAATGACTATCTGTGATGGGTTAGCGTTTCCGGTCCCTGTTTATTGAACCTCTTATCTGTATTACATTTATGACTGCATGGCGGCAAAAAACATGCTATCCACACGCTTCTTGTCCTCATGCAAGGCCTGGGTTGTTGTGTCTGAAAGCGTGGCCTTCTCCTCCTGCGCCTCCTCCTGTTCCATCACGTGTGCTGCTGCTGGGTTAGCGTTGCCGGTCCCTGTTTATGGAACCTCTTATCTTTATTACATTTATGACTGCATGGCGGTAAAAAGCATGCTATCCGCACGCTTCTTGTCCTCATGCAAGGCCTGGGTTGTTGTGTCTGAAAGCGTGGTCTTCTCCTCCTGCGCCTCCTCCTGTTCCATCACGTGTGCTGCTGCTGGGTTAGCGTTGCCGGTCCCTGTTTATGGAACCTCTTATCTTTATTACATTTATGACTGCATGGCGGCAAAATGCATGCTATCTGCACGCTTCTTGTCCTCATGCAAGGCCTGGGTTGTTGTGTCTGAAAGCGTGGCCTTCTCCTCCTGCGCCTCCTCCTGTTCCATCACGTGTGCTGCTGCTGCTGCTGGCCTGGGTTAGCGTTTCCGGTCCCTGTTTATTGAACCTCTCATCTGTATTACATTTATGACTGCATGGCGGCAAAAAGCATTGCTATATCCGCACGCTATTTGTCCTCATGCAAGGCCTGGGATGTTGTGACTCAAAAAGCGTGGCCTTCTCCTCCTGCGCCTCCTCCTGTTCCATCACGTGTGCTGCTGCTGCTGCTGGCCTGGGTTAGCGTTTCCGGTCCCTGTTTATTGAACCTCTCATCTGTATTACATTTATGACTGCATGGCGGCAAAAAGCATTGCTATATCCGCACGCTATTTGTCCTCATGCAAGGCCTGGGATGTTGTGTCTCAAAAAGCGTGGCCTTCTCCTCCTGCGCCTCCTCCTGTTCCATCACGTGTGCTGCTGCTGCTGCTGACCTGGGTTAGCGTTTCCGGTCCCTGTTTATTGAACCTCTCATCTGTATTACATTTATGACTGCATGGCGGCAAAAAGCATTGCTATATCCGCACGCTATTTGTCCTCATGCAAGGCCTGGGATGTTGTGTCTCAAAAAGCGTGGCCTTCTCCTCCTGCGCCTCCTCCTGTTCCATCACGTGTGCTGCTGCTGCTGCTTGCCTGGGTTAGCGTTTCCGGTCCCTGTTTATTGAACCTCTCATCTGTATTACATTTATGACTGCATGGCGGCAAAAAGCATTGCTATATCCGCACGCTATTTGTCCTCATGCAAGGCCTGGGATGTTGTGTCTCAAAAAGCGTGGCCTTCTCCTCCTGCGCCTCCTCCTGTTCCATCACGTGTGCTGCTGCTGCTGCTGACCTGGGTTAGCGTTTCCGGTCCCTGTTTATTGAACCTCTCATCTGTATTACATTTATGACTGCATGGCGGCAAAAAGCATTGCTATATCCGCACGCTATTTGTCCTCATGCAAGGCCTGGGATGTTGTGTCTCAAAAAGCGTGGCCTTCTCCTCCTGCGCCTCCTCCTGTTCCATCACGTGTGCTGCTGCTGCTGCTGGCCTGGGTTAGCGTTTCCGGTCCCTGTTTATTGAACCTCTCATCTGTATTACATTTATGACTGCATGGCGGCAAAAAGCATTGCTATATCCGCACGCTATTTGTCCTCATGCAAGGCCTGGGATGTTGTGTCTCAAAAAGCGTGGCCTTCTCCTCCTGCGCCTCCTCCTGTTCCATCACGTGTGCTGCTGCTGCTGCTGCTGACCTGGGTTAGCGTTTCCGGTCCCTGTTTATTGAACCTCTCATCTGTATTACATTTATGACTGCATGGCGGCAAAAAGCATTGCTATATCCGCACGCTATTTGTCCTCATGCAAGGCCTGGGATGTTGTGTCTCAAAAAGCGTGGCCTTCTCCTCCTGCGCCTCCTCCTGTTCCATCACGTGTGCTGCTGCTGCTGCTTGCCTGGGTTAGCGTTTCCGGTCCCTGTTTATTGAACCTCTCATCTGTATTACATTTATGACTGCATGGCGGCAAAAAGCATTGCTATATCCGCACGCTATTTGTCCTCATGCAAGGCCTGGGATGTTGTGTCTCAAAAAGCGTGGCCTTCTCCTCCTGCGCCTCCTCCTGTTCCATCACGTGTGCTGCTGCTGCTGCTGCTGGGTTAGCGTTGCCGGTCCCTGTTTATTGAACCTCTCATCTTTATTACATTTATGACTGCATGGCGGCAAAAAGCATTGCTATATCCGCACGCTATTTGTCCTCATGCAAGGCCTGGGATGTTGTGTCTCAAAAAGCGTGGCCTTCTCCTCCTGCGCCTCCTCCTGTTCCATCACGTGTGCTGCTGCTGCTGCTGACCTGGGTTAGCGTTTCCGGTCCCTGTTTATTGAACCTCTCATCTGTATTACATTTATGACTGCATGGCGGCAAAAAGCATTGCTATATCCGCACGCTATTTGTCCTCATGCAAGGCCTGGGATGTTGTGTCTCAAAAAGCGTGGCCTTCTCCTCCTGCGCCTCCTCCTGTTCCATCACGTGTGCTGCTGCTGCTGGGTTAGCGTTGCCGGTCCCTGTTTATTGAACCTCTCATCTTTATTACATTTATGACTGCATGGCGGCAAAAAGCATTGCTATATCCGAACGCTTCTTGTCCTCATGCAAGGCCTGGGTTGTTGTGTCTCAAAGCGTGGCCTTCTCCTCCTGCGCCTCCTCCTGTTCCATCACGTGTTCTGCTGCTTGTGCTGGGTTAGCGTTGACGGTCCCTTTTCCTGGAACCTCTTCTCTGTATTACATTTATGACTGCATGGCGACAAAAAGCATGTTACCTGTGCAAAGAAACATGACATTTTCCACATTTAAAAGACAGTTTTTCCTTTGAAACTTTACAATCAATTTTCTCAAAAACTATAAGCTCTTTTTCAAATATTTTTTTTCCTCTTGTACCCACTCCCAAGGTGCACATACCCTGCAAATTTGGGGTATGTAGCATGTAAGGAAGCTTTACAAAGCACGAAAGTTCGGGTCCCCATTGACTTCCATTATGTTCGGAGTTCGGCGCGAACACCCGAACATCGCGGCGATGTTCGGCGAACGTTCGCGAACCCGAACATCTAGGTGTTCGCCCAACACTACTAACAATACAGGGCTTTAAAGTTCGAAGGCTATTATTCCTTTAGTTTTGCAGCTAAATGAAGCAGATTTTTTTATCACACTGACATGGCTGCTGTTTAGAATATAGTCTATAAAAATAAATTCCGCCCTTGAATTGAAAATAAGAATGACAGACTGCAGGTAAAGTTCTATGTACCTTTAGTACTACACATCCAGTTAATTTTTCTCATAATTTTATTTCCGGTTCAGGCTTGCTTTAAGAATGACTGTTAACAGATCACTAAATATGGACCTTTTACATTTAAAATAAGAAACAGACTTTGAAAAACGCTCCTTATCTCCACCTCACGAGACATACGCCAAACAAGCGTTAATTACTACATTGTTGAACAGGTTGCGTCGGAGCTCGCCAAACACTGACAGAATCTGAAATTACTTCTCGATTGAAAGCGAAAAACCCAGCGCCCGACTTTATTAATGGATTTCCACCTCTTTTCCAATTAATTACAGCCAGCCCGCCAAGCCGAGCGCCTATCTCGCCACTCTGTTCCCCAATTTACTTATTTACAATATTTAAAATTAACTTACTTATCAAAATGCTGAACGCCGGCCTCATTCATCTTTCTGTCTGCGACTTCTACATCACAATGGCGGCGTGATTGATAAAGTGTCGTAAGTTCAAGCGCACAGAACTCCACTACAGTAAAAATTCCCGCGGAAGATTAATTAAGAGTCATCTTTGGGCGACAGGTTTTTAAATAGGTTTTGGATTTAAACAAAATATCAGCTGAAGCAGAAAGAGATTTATAAAAGAAAAAAAAAAAAAAGACAAAGAAAGAGGGGGGGGGGGGGGGGGGACTTAACAATCACAGTTCCCTCAGAGGGAGAGGTTGTAATTTCATCAGCAAGATCAATCAAAATAATACCAAAGATTTTATCAGAGGGAAAAAAAAGGTGTTTCTATAACTGTCAGCATTTTCTACTGTGTTTTAACCTCTTCGGGCCATAAAGTGACACTGATATGAAAAAGTAATTATGATATAATGTGTATGTATAGTATACCATGTGTAGTACGGATAATTACTAGAACAGCAATAGCAAAGAAAATATTCTCAAATTTTTATTTTCAGCTATATAGTTTTTTTTATAACATTGCATTATTCTTTAATGTTTGCAGTTTACACACTAGACTCAGTATTCTAAATGATTTCACAGAGCAGGCTAATGACCTTTTAAACATTCCCCTGCAGGAAAAACAAAATACAGTGACTGACACTTGAGATAACAAGCTTCAGAAGACAGAGCTCTCTGCCACTTTGAAAGTCTGGAGCTCAATGGCTCTTTTGCATAGCTGAAGTTTCTTAACTCTTCCTGTACTGAAAACAATATTAGACTCATGTCTCTGCTCCTAATGTTTTATTTCTTAGCTGTACTTCACATACTACACATACAAATCATTATATCATAAGTTTATTTTCACTTCAGTTTCCCTATAAGTGCTGGCGAGCTCTTAAATTAGGTGATGGAAGCATCGCTTAATCCTATTGCTAGTATCACCTTTCCCTCCAACCCCCCTGGTGGTAAAGAACTTGCTTGTGCGATATTATCACCCAGCGAGTTCTTTACACTCTATCCAAATAAAGTTTGCATGCTGCCAGCAGACATGAGCGTTAGCTAAGCTTAGACCTGCAAAGAGCAGGTCTAAACCAGCTAACGCACATCGTTGCCGCTGCATCTGGGGGTCCCCTTTAATAAGGAGATCCCCGTAGCTCCCTGTCAGGCTGCCGCACATCACCAAAGTCACCCGCATCTGCACCGTCACCGCTCAGTAATTTACCTATCGCCGCTAAATACCCGCCTCCTCCTGACGCAAGTGCCAACGCGTCAACAGTGTATTTACTGTAATGAATTACTGTCTCTCTGAGCCCCGGTAGCATCTTTGAAGCTCCCACCGGGGCTTCCCATTGGTCCACTGTCTAGACCACTTTCATGGGCTCCGACGGTGGACCAATGGTAATTACATTGAGAGCTTCACTGTAATTACAGCATCCTGACTTGTGGCAAGAGGCGGCAGGTGTTTAGCGGCAGTAAGTAAGTTAATCAGAGGTGACGGCGCAGCTGTGGGGGGCTTCGGCAATGTACGGATGGCCTGATGAGGAGCTGTGGTGTTAGGTGGGAGGGTTAAACCTCGCTCCCCATCACCCTTAACATGGGAGCATCGTTCAAGCTTCGCCCGAGTAATGCTCCCTAGCAATGAGCCATTGTCGGCAATCGGCCAACCGGGATGTTAGGATTAGACGTGGTTAATGTTCAAGTAATAACATGGGGGGTAAAAAGTAAAAAATTTACAAATCTGGGCCTCTCCGGGAAGCCTCTCTCCACTCCTGTTATGACACTGGTTGCTGGTGCGGGGTAGTTGACCTTCCCACTAGGGAATGAGGTTTTACCCAGATGCGGATCTAAGTGACCACGGGTCTTCACCAACACCTTCCCTAATGGAGATGCTGGAACACCCCCGCCTGGCGGGGATGTCGGACTTAGCTGCCTAGTGCCCACCAGGTCGCAACTGGGATCGCCTCATTAGTAGTTGGGAGAACTGACACCACAATGTAGAGGTGAAGCTGGGTGTAGTAAACAAGCCGGAGTCAGGATAGGAGGTGCACAGAAGTATCCAGGTACAGACAGGTCAGTGCAGGCGGCAGGCAGAGAAGTATCCAGGAGCAGGCTGAGGTCAGGGCAGGCGGCAGGCAGAGAAGTATCCAAGAGCAGGCTAGGGTCAGGGCAGGTGGCAGACAGAGAAGTATCCAGGAGCAGGCTGAGGTCAGGGCAAGCGGCAGGCAGAGAAGTATCCAGGAGCAGGCTAAGGTCAGGGCAGGCGGCAGGCAGAGAAGTGTCCAGGAACAGGCCGAGGTCAAAACCAGAGGAACGGAGATCAAGAGAGGTCAGGCAAGCCGAGTCGTCAACAGGAAAACAGATCAAGTAAGTTTCTTCCAGAGAGGCGTCCACACTAGCTGTCAGAACGAACAGCACAGAACACTGGCTGGGGGGAGGCCTTTTATAGGAGAACTTGGCGCCAAAACTCCCGCGCATGCGCATACATGCTCGCGCCTGTGCGCGTCACTTCCGGCGCATACACGTACGCGACCGCGCCTGTACGCGTCACTTCCGGCGCATGCGTAAGGCCCTATGCACGTTGTGCACTGCATTCCACGCATGCGTTCGTGAAACGCTGCGCAACCACGCACAGCCCCGCGCACACCATCACCCAGTGACAACATTCCAACACTGGCAGGGCGCGTGCGCACGGAGAGAACAGGACGCCGGGACCAAGCCAAAGCGTGAGTATTACAACTCCAAAACACACCCCAATCAAAACTCTTGTCACCGCTACTGCGCATACACTGTCCCATTCCAGTGGATCCTTGATTGCCTGTTGCCGTGAGTGTTCTGCTTTTTGCAATTCACAAAGACTCAAACTGTGCATGTACAGAATGCTCCTGGCCAAAGGAATGTGATCGGGAGGCGGGTGGATGGTACTGCATGCGCATGCACAGTAGTAATGGCCAGAGTTTTGGTCGGAAATCTTTTGAAGCAGACAGCGACATGTGCGCATGCACAGTCCCATCTGAGCGCCTTCTTGATCATGCTCGCGTGGGTGGGAATGTTCTGCCTTGTGCAGTTCACCAAGACTTTAAAAGAGAAACCGTAACCAAGAATTGAACTTCATCCCAATCAGTACCCGATACCCCCTTTTACATCTATTCCTTTTCACAAACAGACCATCAGGGGGTGCTGTATGGCTGTTATTGTGGTGAAACCCCTCCCACAAGAAACTCTGAGGACCATGGTCCTGGCAGTTTCCTGTCTGTGAACCTCGTTGCATTGTGGGAAATAGCTGTTTACAGCTGTTTCCAACTGCCCAAAAAGCAAGCAGCAGCTATTTCCAGTGACATCACCTGCCAGCAGTAAAAATGTCATCATGTGATAAATGGCAGAATGTAAATCAGAGAGAGGAAAGATTTTACAAATTACAAATACTGACTAAATCAATTATACATAATTATTGTAAAAATGAAGCATTTTTTTTATTACATTGTCTTCACTGGAGTTCCTCATTAAACAGGGCCGGCGCTACCATAGTAGCAAAGGAGGTAATTGCCCCAGGGCCTCAGAGCCTGTAGGGGCCCCCAGTGGCTACAAGAAGAAAAAAAATTCAAAAAGACGATTTTAAAGTTTCAAAGGAAAAAAAAATACACATTTAAAAACCTGACGACTAACAGTTACGGTAGCAAATCCACCTTAAATGCTAGAAACCCTAAATTTGCAGGATATGTTAAGGAGATCATTGGGAATAAGAGGGAAAAAAAACAATTTTTCAGAAAGACCTTATAGTTTTTGAGAAAATCGATTTTAATGTTTCGAAGGAAAAAAGTATACTTTTAAATGCGGTAAATGTCACTTTTAGTAGCAAACCTAACGGTAGTGTAATTTTACATGTATCAAAAGAAAGAGCAATGAATCTCCTGATGGGGTTTCCAGGGGGTCCATACGCAGTACGTATGGACCTCCTGGAAACCCCTCCGCCGCCGCAGCGCTTTGGCCAGGGATCGCTATACACCTGCAATATGGCTGTAGGAAGATCCCTGGCATTTTTTCCTATTTTCCCAATTTTTTTTTTAATGTTTAGAGTGTGGGAAATAAAAAAAAAATATGTGGGGTCCCCCCTCCTGAAACTTTTTAACCCCTTGTCCCCCATGCAGGCTGGGGTAGCCAGAATGTGGAGCTCCGACCGATTGGGGCTTCACACCCTGACTATACCAGCTGCAAAAAAGGTCCCCTAATGCCGATTTTTGTTCCGGTTTATCTGTTGGGGGGCCCCCAGGTTTATTTTGTCCTGGGCCCCCATTGTTGCTAAATCCGGCCCTGTCTTTAAACTGCACATGTGTGGAATGCTCCTGGCCAAGATAATGTGATCGGGAGCAGTGTTGCTTGGAAATTCTCACCAAAGTCATTTTCACTTTGAAAATGCTATTTTCGACTTCGAAAATATATTTGCGAAAATACAATACATCTTCGCAATGTGAATTTTCGCAATAAAAAAATACCAACATTTTTGGCAAAATTGCTAGGATTTTCACCTAAATTGACAGAATTTTTGCCCAAATTGCCATTCAAGATGACCTTTTACCACTCAAAATAGCAAAAAAAAAAGAAGTGAAAAAGCACACAAAAAAATCGCTAAAAATGCAAAAATCATAAACGTATTAAAAAATTATTTTCAAAGCCCTTTTCACTCGAAAGTCAAAGTTTACATTATATTGGCGAAAATGAATGTGAAAAGAATATTGGCATTTTTGCTCATCACTGATTGGGAGATGCGAGGGCGGTTCTCCACATGCACAGTAACCATGAGCAGAGTTCTGGTCGGGGTTCTTTCGCAGAGGACAGTGGCACCCTGGTGTTAGTGATTAGATTGTGATCTCTAATCATTGGGGACATTCACTGGCAGGAATAGCTAGATGTTAAGCATGGAGGAATAATCAAAGCTATACAGACAGGGGCGTAACTAGGAATCACTGAGCCCCCCTGAAAAACTTTGAATGGGGTCCCCACCCCCGCTTTCTGCACAGGTAAACTGAGAACCAATGTTATTCAATTGGCTAGTGCACACTGTAATGTGTTTACCCCATGCAGATAAAAACAGACAGCAGTGAAGTACTGCATGAATTCTTTCTATTTGCTCCTGTGATAAATGTGCATGTTCACACATAGGGCCTGATTCACAAAGCAGTGCTAACCCAGTTAGAGACTTTAGGCATGATAACCATTGCACCACGCTGGTGAAAAGCCAGTTTAGGCGTGATAAGTTTAGGCATGCTAAGTTTAGATAAGTTTAGATAAGTGTAGATAGCGTGCAAAGTCCCGCACGCAAAGCAGCGCCATTAAACTCTATGCGAAGTGCACCAGACTTTGCTAGCGCAAAACTTTTGATCAGCTGTGCACTGCAGTGATAACGCAGTTGGTGCTTAAACTTATCATGCCTAAACTTATCACAGCTAAACTTATCATGCCTAAACTTACACCATAGGGCCTGATTCACAAAGCGGTGCTAACCGTTAGCACCCTGGTGAAAAGCCCTTTATCACGCCTAAACTCAGTTTAGGCATGATAAGTTTAGGTGTGATAAGTTTAGGTGTGATAAGTTTAGGCATGATAAGTTTAGGTGTGATAAGTTTAGGCATGATAAGTTTAAGCGCCAACTGCGTTAGCACCGCAGTGCACAGCTGATCAAAAGTTTTACGCTAGCAAAGACTGGTGCACTTTGTATAAAGTTTAATGGCGCTGCTTTGCGTTTGGGACTTTGCAAGCGATCTAAACTTATCTAAACTTAGCATGCCTAAACTTATCACACCTAAACTTATCACACCTAAACTTATCACGCCTAAACTGGCTTTTCACCAGCATGGTGCAATGGTTATCATGCCTAAAGTCTTTTAGGCATGCTAACTGGGTTAGCACCGCTTTGTGAATCGAGCCCAAGGTGTGATAAGTTTAGGTGTGATAAGTTTAGGTGTGATAAGTTTAGGCATGATACGTTTAGGTGTGATAAGTTTAGGCATGATGGGCCTGATTCACAAAGCGGTGCTAACAGTTAGCACGCTGGTGAAAAGCCCTTTATCATGCCTAAACTCAGTTTAGGCATGATAAGTTTAGGTGTGATAAGTTTAGGCATGAGGGGCCTGATTCACAAAGCGGTGCTAACAGTTAGCACCCTGGTGAAAAGCCCTTTATCATGCCTAAACTCAGTTTAGGCATGATAAGTTTAGGTGTGATAAGTTTAGGTGTGATAAGTTTAGGCATGCTAAGTTTAGGTGTGATAAGTTTAGGCATGCTAAGTTTAAGCACCAACTGCGTTAGCACCGCAGTGCACAGCTGATCAAAAGTTTTACTCTAGCAAAGACTGGTGCACTTCGTATAAAGTTTAATGGCGCTGCTTTGCGTGCGGGACTTTGCAAGCGATCTAAACTTATCTAAACTTAGCATGCCTAAACTTATCACACCTAAACTTATCACACCTAAACTTATCACGCCTAAACTGGCTTTTCACCAGCATGGTGCAATGGTTATCATGCCTAAAGTCTTTTAGGCATGCTAACTGGGTTAGCACCGCTTTGTGAATCGAGCCCTTTGGGCTTGATTCACAAAGCGGTGATAACCCACTAACTTCGCGCGAGTTTCTTCTTATCATGCCTAAAGTGAGTTTAGGCGTGATAAGGGCCTTTTCACCAGCGTGCAAACACTTTGCACCGCTTGGTGAATCAAGTCCTTGGGCCTCGATTCACAAAGCGGTGATAACCCAGTTATCACGCCTAAAAGACTTTAGGCGTGATGACCTTTTCACCACTGAGTTATCACCGATTTTTCCTGCTCTTCGCGCGAAGTTACCGCGCGTACGCGCGAACGCGCGTGAGAGCGCGCGCAAAGTCCCATAGGGCTTAATGGGAGCTTCGCGCGAAGCGTCAGGTGTTGCGCGCGCACTTACGCGCGTACGCGCGGCAACTTCGCGCGAGTTTCTTCTTATCATGCCTAAAGTGACTTTAGGCGTGATAAGGGCCTTTTCACCATGGTGCTAACACTTTGCACCGCTTTGTGAATCGAGCCCTTTAGGCGTGATAACCATTGCACCATGCTGGTGAAAAGCCAGTTTAGGGGCTCGATTCACCAAGCGGTGCAAAGTGTTAGCACCGTGGTGAAAAGGCCCTTATCACGCCTAAACTCAGTTTAGGCATGATAAGAAGGGCTTCGCGCGAAGTTACCGCGCGAACGCGCGTTCGCGCGTACGAGCGTAAGTGCGCGCGCAGCACCCGACGCTTCGCGCAAAGCTCCCATTAAACCCTATGGGACTTTGCGCGCGCTCTCACGCGCGAACGCGCGTTCGCGCGGTAACTTCGCGCGAAGAGCAGGAAAAAGCGGTGATAACTCAGTGGTGAAAAGGTTATCACGCCTAAAGTCTTTTAGGCGTGATAACTGGGTTATCACCGCTTTGTGAATCGAGGCCTAGGTGTGATAAGTTTAGGCATGATAAGTTTAGATAAGTTTAGATCGCTTGCAAAGTCCCGCACGCAAAGCAGCGCCATTAAACTCTATGCAAAGTGCACCAGACTTTGCTAGCGTAAAACTTTTGATCAGCTGTGCACTGCGGTGCTAACGCAGTTGGCGCTTAAACTTATCACACCTAAACTTATCACACCTAAACTTATCATGCCTAAACTTATCACACCTAAACTTATCATGCCTAAACTGAGTTTAGGCGTGATAAAGGGCTTTTCACCAGCGTGCTAACTGTTAGCACCGCTTTGTGAATCAGGCCCCAAATATGTTACAAAAGTAGCATTTCACCTTGAAAATACATGGAAGGCACAGCATCAAACAGAACTTACTTGCTCAATCACAAAATGATTCCTCACTCAATCCTCTCCTCATAAGCCAACCTTATAAAGGCCAAAAACACCTGTTACATGTTAACTACATTATTGCATTAACATCATTAATTGATTGGGCATGCGCGGCGCCTACTGCCCATCGCGCGAAGCAGCACGGGAGCGCGCGCGCGCACCGCCGAACGCGCGAAGTCAACGCTGAAACAGCTGTTATTTTTTTTCTAAGTTCACTTCGCGTGATATGGGCGCAGTACGCGCGATCGGAGGCATGTTCACGCGGAACCAGCTGCATCACGCGGAGTGCCTTTTTTTTCGCGCGTACCGAGGTGCCGTTCGCGCGTACGCCGGTACGCCCAAACTTTGCGCGCGAGGCCTCCTTTATCATGCCTAAAGTGACTTTAGGCGTGAAGAGGGCCTTTTCACCACGGTGCTAACACTTTGCACCGCTTGGTGAATCGAGCCCTAACTGTTAGCACCGCTTTGTGAATCAGGCCCCAGGTGTGATAAGATTAGGCATGAGGGGCTCGATTCACAAAGCGGTGATAACTCAGTTATCACGCCTAAAAGACTTTAGGCGTGATAACCTTTGCACTAGCAAAGTTATCACCGCTTTGTGCTCTAACTCGCGCGAAGCTACCACGCAAAGTCCCATAGGGCTTAATGGGAGCTTCGCGCGAAGTGCCGCGGAAAATTCGCGCGAGTTTCTTCTTATCATGCCTAAACTGAGTTTAGGCGTGATAAGGGGCTTTTCACAGGCGTGCAAACACTTTGCACCGCTTTGTGAATCAAGCCCGATAAGTTTAGGCACCAACTGGGTTAGCACTGCAGTGCACAGCTGATCAAAAGTTTTGCGTTAGCAAAGTCTGGTGCACTTCGCATAGAATTTAATGGCGCTGCTTTGCATGCGGGACTTTGCACGCGATCTAAACTTATCTAAACTTATCACGCCTAAACTTATCACACCTAAACTTATCACACCTAAACTTATCACGCCTAAACTGGCTTTTAACCCAGTTAGAGACTTTAGGCATGATAACCATTGCACCACACTGGTGAAAAGCCAGTTTAGGTGTGATAAGTTTAGGCATGATAAGTTTAGGTGTGATAAGTTTAGGCATGATAAATTTAGATAAGTGTAGATAGCGTGCAAAGTCCCGCACGCAAAGCAGCGCCATTAATCTCTATGCGAAGTGCACCAGACTTTGCTAGCGTAAAACTTTTGATCAGCTGTGCACTGCGGTGCTAACCCAGTTGGTGCTTAAACTTATCATGCCTAAACTTATCACACCTAAACTTATCATGCCTAAACTTATCACACCTAAACTTATCACACCTAAACTTATCATGCCTAAACTGAGTTTAGGCGTGATAAAGGGCTTTTCACCAGCGTGCTAACTGTTAGCACCGCTTTGTGAATCAGGCCCATAGTGTGCAGAAAATGCATACAGAGAACTGACAGACCAGTGTGCTCCCAGCTTCAGCTTATTACACTCACTCTGTCCATCTCTGAACTGGCTCTGCAGACTCCTCTAGCATCACTACAGTACAGAGCACTTGGGAAAGGGCTGAAGAGGCTGGGGGCTGGGCACTGTAGCCTGCTGCACACTGATGCTACGTACACACATGCGAAAACGATCGTTCGTTGAGAACGACGAACAAACTTTTAATTGATGAAAGAACGACCTAAGTAAAGTTAGTTTTAAAATATGTGTAACGATCTGATCGTTAGAACGAACGTTACATCACGTAAAGCAACTATTGCGCTTGCGCATAAAAATGAGAAGTTTCATGGAGAAATAGCGAAATGCGCATGTCAAGCCTAGTACGAACGACCGTTTCCAACGATGTACTACTTTTGCAAACGATCGTCGTTGGTAAAAATCCGCCAAGCTAGATCGTTCGTTTTTAACGATCTAGCTCATCCGTCGTTAGACTTAATGATCGTTGGTTGCTTTTTTTTTAAACGATCGTCGTTTGAAACGATCGGGGAACGATTGTTTGAAACGACTATAGTCGCATGTGTGTACGCACCTTGAATAGGGACTGTCTACAAATGTTTGCCTGCAAAACTTTGTATGATTCATTATTAGTGGCTGAGCTGATGCAGTCATTAGAACAATTGTGCAGAGAGCAGAACGTTTTTTCTCTCCGTGCCCTTAGTTGTCAGTCTCTCAGGACAGGGAAGAGAAACTTAACCCCCTCCCCCCTTTCCCTGGGCCCCCTGCAGCTTCTGGGCCCCCCCCCCCTGCGGCTGCATCCCTTGCAGGGTCTATTGTTATGCCCCTGAAAACTGATGCAGAATACTAGTGTAATAAATGGTTTGGAAGCGGTGAGAATACTGGGGCTGTTTCTCTGGCCATGTTGTCCACAGTGCAGCCATAATACATGCAGGGGTAAGCAGCAGGGAACGGCAAGCACAGGAAATTGCATTAATAGTGTGAGAATTAAAGAATAAAATGTAACTGAGTGTTTCCTGGAGACTGACAGCCTCTCCACAATTCTGCAATTATCCGCTTTTCTGGCTAAAGATGTTTTCAAGTCTAATAATGTCATCGGAGAGCGGAAAAATACAAACTGATTTAAAGAGAAACAAGTGACAGAAGGACGCAGGAGGGCAACGGCGGAAACATGGAGCCAGAGGTTTAATGAAACGCAGTACTAATGATCAGCGGGTCAATTTAGTACAGTCTGAGGCCTGGAACCCACTAGGAATAGCTGCAGTGCATTAATATCGCCGCAGCCCTAGGGCGATTGCACTCCCGATTCCTGACGCTTAGCAGTGTTGTAAAGTAAACTGTACATCACTTCCAATTAGCCATTCTCGTGTTTTTTTTTTTTTTTCCAATAAACTTTATTATACTTACAGGGGAGTAACTAGAAATCACTTGCAAAACTTTGGATGGGGCCCCCACTTGAATGTGTTTTCCCCATGCAGATAAAAACAGGGAACACTGCATGCATATTCTCTATCAATTGCATTCGATTCTGTAAAAGAGCGAGCATGTTCTCACACATACAGACGCACATGGGGCTTGACTCACTAAAGCGTGATCATGGGTAAGATGCAATTTCTAAAGAACAGCAAAAAATCGGCAGTGCTCCTAATCAGGCTGCAACTAAAATGAAATTAACAGAGGTGTGCAACGCCCCCCAGGGGCTTAAGTATACACCTTGAATACAAATCAGATGCAAAACTATGCACTAAACCACAAGCGTCGTGGGGGGGGGGAGTGCGACCCGCACCAGGTGGGGTGACCCCGGCCGCCCTGAGCGCTGAGGAAGTAGGGCACTGTAATGGAGGGGGTAGTCAGCCACGGGGATGGCAGCCCGACCTCTCCCTCCCTTCCTCTACCCGGGCCGCCCTCCATGCTCCCCCCTCCGACTACAGAATTAGCGCAGGGAAGCGCTGTACATAATCAGTAACTCACCTCCCTGGTTCCAATCGCTGCTCAGTTGCCGCTGGTCCTCTCCTCTGCATAGACGCTTATACACACCATACTTCCTGTTTAGCAGGAAGCAGCGTGTGTATAGGCGTCTATGCAGAAGAGAGGACCAGCGGCAACTGAGCAGCGATTGGAACCAGGGAGGTGAGTTACTGACTATGTAAAGCGTTTCCCTGCGCTAACTCTGCAGTCGGAGGGGGGAGCACGAAGGGCGGCCCGGGGAGAGGAAGGGAGGGAGAGGTCAGGCTGCCCTCCCCGTGGCTGACACTCCCCTCTATTATGGGGGGGGGGGGGGGGGCACAGCACCTACCTAACCTATACTGGGGGGCAGCTACATATCTAACCTATACTGGGGGGCAGCTACCTATCTAACCTATACTGGGGGCACCTACCTAATCTAACCTATACTGGGGGGCAGCTTTCTATCTAACCTATACTGGGGGGGCAGCTACCTATCTAACCTATACAGGGGGCAGCTACCTATCTAACCTATACTGGGGGGCAGCTACCTAATCTAACCTATACTGGGGGCAGCTACCTAATCTAACCTATAATGTTCATAGTCATGAAAATAAAGACAACTCTTTTGAATGAAAAGGTGTGTCCAAACTTTTGGTCTGTACTGTACCTATCTAACCTATGCTGGGGGCAACTATTCTGGCTACCTGTATTAGCCCACTGCCTTACTGTTACACATTTACATTACAGTTAGCTCTGCCCAAGTGATGTCATGGCCACACCCATTTTTTGCCACGGCGTGCATGGTTTATTTTTTTTTTGGGGGGGGGGGAGTGTCGGTAAATTATCCGCACTGGGTGTCAAATACCCTGGCTATAACACTGCACTAAACGCTAATCTAGATATACTGCATGCGAGCTTATACACATGGATGCAGCTAGCCTTAGACTTACATTTTTGTACAACAGGAGATATTGGCAGCACTTCCAAACGCAGGTTGCACCCGAGTTGACCAGCTGCATAGATGTGCAGAGCCCACTCACAGGCAGATTACACAACTAGCATTCGAAACAGATGCAGAAATTGGAGGACGTTAGCTTCCAAAAACAGTTTGCGCACAGATTGTTCAGTAATATACTCTTCCACGACAATCACATGCCCTCACACAAGAGACCTAACTACTAGCTAACAAGTAAAACATAGTGTAAAACTGAGGCTACACATTATCGAAAGATCAACCAAAAATTGGCAGCGTTCCTAATCAGGCTGCAACTAAAATGAAACCAACAGAGGTGTGCAGCGCCCCCCAGGGGCTTAATCACACATGTTGAACCTACCTGTGACTAGCTTCATTTATGTGTATCAGTTTGCATTCAATTTATCTAGATTAGGGTTAAGTGCATAGTTAGCATCTGATTTGTATTCAAGGTGTGCATTTAAATCCCTAGGGGGCGCTACACACCTCTGTCCAGGTGTGTTTCCTATCTGGAGTTGAAACAGAAAAACAGAAAACAGGCAGTGATGAGCACAAATACCAATATTCTTTTCGCATTAATTTTCGCGATGTAATAATGCGAAAACGCGGTAATTTCAAGCACTTTTTCTGGAAAATGTTCTCGAATCGAAAATAGGATTTTTGATGCGTAAATGACAGGCAGAATAATATGGGAAATTACCCACAAGCCTTTACTTTAGTTCAATTTCCATGACTTCTAATCTGTTTGAAGCTCAGTCTAGACATTGGCTTCTCCTGAAGAGGCGGATGTATCCCGGTGTGATTTGGAGATCATTACACACACAGTTCTCTCTATCGCACAGTCATTACCTGGTGGGTTGATAAAAGCCCTCTCTTACGCCGTTGCCCGGTTCTTAATTCGCATTTCAGATTTCTCTTCTTCTTCCTCTCGGCCGTATCAGAATTAGTCAAAGCCGCGGCCTCCGGCGCTATCTCTCCTCACATTCCTGCCGCGTTTTGTTTCTTTCTGCACAAAGGGGCTTCTGGGAATGACCCATGGGCCTTTGCTGCAGAGATGATGGAATATGATTCTTACATGCCTTAATACTCTGCCGGGGCCCGATAAGATGGAGACAAAAGGCAGCTGAACGCTTTATTTTTAGGCAGAGAACCTGGATGGGCTCGGCCACGTTCTTCTGAACAGACAAGCTAACTCTGCAACGCTTTTAAAGGAAACTTGCGCTGAGAGGGATAAGGAGGCTCCCATACTTATTTCCTTTTAAAGCGGACCTGAACTCAGAACTTACTCTCTGCTCTAAAAGATAAGCAACAGCATAATAACCTTTAAAGGGAAGGTTCAGGGAACTCTTGAAAAAAATAAAAATCCCTATCCACTTACCTGGGGCTTCCTCCAGCTCGTGGCAGGCAGGAGGTGCCCTCGCCGCCGCTCCAGAGGCTTCCGGTTGTCTTCGGTGGCCGACCCGACCTGGCCAGGCCGGCTGCCAGGTCGGGCTCTTCTGCGCTCCATGGCCGGGCTCTTCTGCGTCCCACGCGGGCGCGCTGACGTCATCGGACGTCCTCCGGGCTGTACTGCGCAGGCGCAGAACTACTGCGCCTGCGCAGTACAGCCCGGAGGACGTCCGATGACGTCAGCGCGCCGGCGTGGGACGCAGAAGAGCCCGGCCATGGAGCGCAGCAGAGCCCGACCTGGCAGCCGGCCTGGCCAGGTCGGGTCGGCCACCGAAGACGACCGGAAGCCTCTGGAGCGGCGGCGAGGGCACCTCCTGCCTGCCACGGGCTGGAGGAAGCCCCAGGTAAGTGGATAGGGATTTTTATTTTTTTCAAGAGATCCCTGAACCTTCCCTTTAAAGAGAAAACATTTATTTGTTACAGCTGATACAAATCCTGCTATAAATCTGAAGTGTGTCCACTTCCTGCTCTCATGGAAGCAGACATAAGATTAACATCCTGTGTTTACAAATTAATTGCTCTGCCTAGGCAGCCAGCTGGCACAGCTGAGAGATCAAAATATACTTGTGATTAGTCACAGATGAGGGGAAATTAGACAAGCTAAATTTCTCTATGTTTACCTTCTGTCCTGTTCAAGAGTTCAGGTCGGCTTTAACTAATGGATTTTGCCTGGCAGTCCTGCTGACTCTCTGCCTCTAAGGGCTCATTTGCACTATAGCGAATTCGCATGCGTTTTTCGCATGAAAATTCGCATAGCAATACAAGTGAATGGGACTGTTTCCACTTGTCAGGATTCCTTTGCGTTTTTCTGTGCAGAAAAAATTCGCATGGCAGAGCCATCAGAATTCGCATACCGCTATGCGAATCGCATACAATGTATTTAATAGGAAATTCGCATGAGGTTTGGGCATGCGAATTTTCATGCGAATTCGCATAGAAACAATGGAAAAGCACACCAGCACTGCCATGGTTAAATTCGCATACATCGTCATCCATGCGAATTCGCATGCGAATTCGCATGAAAATTCGTATAGACCCGCATGCGAAATTCGCATCCGCATGCAAATTTTTACCGCGGCGATTCGCACCGCACAAGTGGAAATGCAGCCTAATACTTTTAGCCCTATCCCCTGAACAAGCATGCAGATCAGATGTTTTTGACTGAAGTGGTATTTACCACATGCTTGTTTCAGGTATGCCACATAGTACTGATGCAAGAAAGATCAGCAGCATGCCAGGCAAGTGGTAACTGGGGAGCTACACACGCCCCGCCCACCACCAGGCAGGTGTGGCAGGATGCTACATGCAGCCCGGATTTACCTCACAGGAGCCTATAGGCACAGATTTCCTGGCGCCCTAGACTCCGCCCTCCATGAACCTACAAATTCCCGCCCAACCACACCACAAGTGTGCTGGCTGGCCCAGCTGTCATTATTCCCTTACTTCCCTTGCCTGTGGGGTAGCTACAACCCCTTAGTATTGAGAAGTACCCTCAATATTAAGTAGCAAGAGGTGCCCCCAAGTATTAGGTAGCTATAAGAAGCTCAGTATTAATTAGCTAGAGGTGTCCCTGACTGAAGGAAGATCTGGTCAGTGGAATTCCGAGAGCTGGGTGTGTAACCTCTCATTTACACTCCACTCGGGACTCTGCACAGGGAAAGAGGGAGGGAGGCACTGGGGGAGGCAGTGGCGTAGCTTCAGATCAGTGGGCCCCGATGCAGAACTTAGACATGGGCCCCCCCACCCCGGTGACAGATTCCCTTGCCACCTAGTTTGGCAAACCCACCACTGTTTTGTTTCCGGAGTACACACAGATTAGCATTCTTACTCACCTGTCAAGCGGGCGCGCTTCTACTTTCTTTCTTAAGTGTCCTTCCGTCTTCATCCCTGCAGTGTTTCTGTGACCAAGTGGCATGTATGTAACTTCTTGATCAGTCACAGGGATAGGGACGCCATATAGTTTGACACAGAGGGATGCTGAAGGAAGGAGGAGGTAGTGCGCCTGCTGGACAGGAGAGAATGCTAAGCTGTGTGCACTCTGAAGGAGAGGGGGGTGCTGGTGGCCTCTGTTACCACTAATTTAAAGGGTGGGGAAATGGGCAGCAGCACACAACACCGCAATTTGGGGTGAGGGGAGATGCTCTGATAACATTTGCCCAGAGTCACATTTTATTTTATTTAAAGGATACCAGAGCTGAATTAAAAAATAAAAACAGGGTGAGCAGGCATAAATATGATGTATTCCTCATGCCCACCACCACTCCCCCCATTATCCTCCATTCCCCTCCTTTATTGTGCAAATGCCCCCAGCAGCCACTTAGTGGTCGGACGAGTCGGGCATTAGTGTGCATGTGCAGAGCGCTCAAAGGCACATCATCAAGAATGTGAGCAGCACCTGTGCAGCAATAAATAATGACTGACTGGGCCGACCAGGAAGTGGCTGCAGGGGGCATTTGCACAGTAAAGGAGGGGGGGGGGGGCAGAGGAGAACAGTGGGCATGAGGACTACATAATATATATATAAATATATATATATTCCCCCGTTTTTACTTAATGATTTCTGGGCAGCTGCACTCAAAGTTTTCCCTTTCACCTGTATTTAGCTAGGAGTTTTGAATCAGAACTCCTTGCTTTTACTGATGGCTTCCACTGTAAAACCTCTGTTCTATTTAGCTGTAAAGTACACTAGTCTATGGCAGGCACTTACTGGCAGGCAGCAGACACGTGGACAGCATGCACTCTGGGTTCTGGCTGGCTCGCTCTGCAGCTCACTCACTGGAAGATGATTGGGAGGAGCCAGGACAGCCAGAGATGACATCACTGAGCAGCCAACTAGAGGGGGCGGTGCAGAATGACAGGAGTGACTGTCGTCACTACAGCAGCCGCCCAGCTACAGGAGACAAGTAGGAGAGGAGGGGGAGAAAGCGAGAGGGGACAGAGGAGATTGGGGAGGAGGAGACCAGACAGCAATCACTTGTCTGCGGTGCTGCAATGTAGTAAGTGCCTGACGGCCATTGCAAGCACACGTGCACAGGCAGGGAGGCCGCTCCTGCACACGCCCCCGGGCCCCATTAGGAGGCGGGCCCAGTCGCCATGGCGACCGCTGCGACCTCGGGCCCTACGCCCATGGGGGGAGGGGAGTGAGCTGCCTTTCCATCATCAGGCGCCTGTAGGCATGTGCCTACATTGCCTTATGGTAAATCTGGCCCTGGCAACATGCGTACATGTGTGGCAGGATGACACAGGCATGCGGCGAGATTGTGCTCACGACATCCTGCCCCACACAGCATAGCACCTTCTACCAGCCATTATTAATTGTTTATCTGGTTATTGGAAATTGCACAATCGCTCACAGTATGAACCGGCCGTCACTCACATGTCTGAGGATATGTGGATCCAACAATCTCTGTTTATGGAGAAGTTATCTGTTTCTGCAGGTCCCATTAACCTCCTTGGCGGTAACCCCGAGCTAGGGTCGGATTAAAAAAACGCAGCTAAAAGTGTAATCCCGACCTGTGCTTGGGGTAGCCGCCGGGAGGTCTGTGCAGAGTATAGTGGGCGGTTTTATGTACTGTAACGATTGGGGAATTATTTCCATGGTCAGCGCACAAGATGTGCGCTGACACTGCGGAAATCCTCCACAAGCGTGCAAATAAACAGAACCCAGCTATGGTGCAATGCACCTGTAGAGCGAAATTCCCACCGGCAGATGGAGCTGTGGAGTGCAGAGGAACACAGCCTCTGCACTGCCACAGATGCCAGATGGGAATTGTACGAGTTGAAGCAATGCAGGGCAAGATAGCTCTTAGAGAGAGAGAACACAGAGACAGAATGTTTGTGTGTCCACCAATCTAGTCGCCACCCGGCGACGGTGAACACACAGCAGCGGAAACCAAATGGAAACGCAATCGCAAGAATGGCGATTGCCAATAGCGACACCAGACTGAGTAAGACGGAGCAAAGGAACAGACACAGCAAACAATAATGATCAGAACGCCAAGGAAAATAACAAACGCACTCGCTAAGCGCGGTCGCCGCACGAGAAGTGCAACAGTGACAAAACACGCTAAAGGCGCGGTCCCCGCACGAGACGTGCAACAGAGACAAAACACGCCAACCCTAACTAACCAATGTAGCACGAAAATGAATAAAGAACGCAAACGATTGTTAAACGGTTACCTCACCGAGCCTACAGCAAGCGTTCGTTCCAGACAAGACAGACAGAAGGAGTAACCAGTAGCAACCGCAGCTCTGGCCTACACTCCCAGACAGAGTACAGAAGGAACCACCGCCACTACCGCTAGGGCGAATGCGATCCCAACAGACAGAACGATTTCCTGTCGACCGCCGCTGGCGACAAGACGATCGCAACAGATAGACAGTACAAGGTAAAACAGATAATTAACAACACAACCTGACTGCACTAAATAGGAGTACAAGGAGCACTCCCAAAGGGTAACTACTCTAAGCTAGCAATAATAGCCTACTATGAGCAGAGGGCTGAGACTTCCAGGCAAGTTAGCAGGAACAAACCATCATGACCAGCAAGGAATTCTGGCAGGAAATGGTTTTTATACTGCAAGCCATCAGAGGAAGCAGCTAAGCAATTTGCATGACAAGTGGATGCAAATTCCTCCCCAGAACAGCAACTCTGCAGCTTGCAGAGTGGAGACAGGTCTCTTTTCCAAGGACCTGCAGCACTCAGACCTAACAAATGGTCAAAAAGCTGTCTGCCTGTGCAGACAGCAGAGCAGATCATTACACGTACCTCCCGGGGGATCCCGATGTCGACCGCCATTCTTCTTCCTCTCCTCCGGGGCTCTGCTTCCTGCTGGTGAGATCGCCGGCTGTCGTCATGATGACAGCCAGCAATTTCACTTTAGAGGTGCAGCGCCACCCGGAGGATGGAGGCATAACTGCAGCGCTGGAGCCAAGGAGGTGAGTGATTGCAGAACTGCTGCAGATCTCCATGGCAGCATGATATTTTCAGGTTTTAGGGTCTGAAAGGGTGCAAAAAATTGCATCACTTTTAGACCCTAAAATCCGGAAAGAATCATAACGCCAAGGGGGTTAATAGACAATCATGTTGTTGTTATCATTGTTTTAATTTTGTCCTAAAATGTTGTTTATTAAATGAGTTTATGAGCCGCAATTGCAAATTGCATTCCTCTGTTATAGGGACTCCTAACACCTCTCATGGGCCTTTGAGCCAAATGACTTCCAACAAAGTCGTGTTATGACCCCTCTGGAGGAGCCTCTTACAATGGCCATGCGTGTCACTTCCTCTTCCTGCTTCATTCAGTGATGCACTTCTCTAACAGAGAAGATAGGGGTGACCCGGAAGTTATAACATAGCCAAGATGGCAGCCGCGATTTTAAATTGAAATCGAACAAAAACTATTTGGTGTAGTTCCCATCTGCCATAAACTTGATAAACTCTGAATCCTCTCTGAAATAATTAACACTGTGTACAAATTGTTTAAAGAGACACTGAAGCGAAAAAAAAAAATATATGATACAATGAATTGGTTGTGTACTATGAATAATTACTAGAAGATTAGCAGCAAAGAAAATATTCTCATATTTTTATTTTCAGGTATATGGTGTTTTTTCTAACATTGCATCACTCTATAATATGTGCAGATTACACAACACTCAGCATTCAAAATGAGTCTTTCAGAGCAGTCTGTGAAGTAATGAACTCTCCTCTAGCAGAGGAAAATAAACAGTTCAATTACAGTTGAGATAATAAAAGTCAGATAACAGCCCTCTCCACGACTAACTTAGTCGGAGAGCTTAATGGCTTGTTTGCATAGAGATAACAACTGGAGTTTCTCAACTCTTCCTGTACTGGAAACAATTAGACTGATGTATCTGATCTTAATGTTTTTTTTCTTAGCTGTACTACACATACAAATCATAATATCATCATTTTTTTTTCGCTTCAGTGTCTCTTTAAACATCTGTAATACCTGGCATACTTGTATAATTTCTTCTCTTCCTTGTTACTATCACTATGTTCCCTATATGCACCGTGGGGTTGTCATGAAAAGTAATTTCGTTGTGTTACCCAATGACAATAAAGTGAATTGAATTGAATTGAATGGCAATTCAGGCATCAAATGAAAGAGGAGAGCACAAGCTACAGAAAGGGATGCATCTTTAAGTACATGGCAGTACTGGCCGGAGTCTTAAAGGTATACCCATGAGAGGTGCTCGGAGTCCCTTTAATACTATCTCCAATGCGTTTCGTCATTATTTTTTGTGCAATTATCATGGCGCAATTGTGATTGCAATTCTTTGGAAACAAGGGGCAGGGCTTCACACCTCATAGGAAAAATGCATGAAAACCGCATTGTACCGCACTTGTTTTGCGATTTGTGTGCGCTTCTACAGACTACAACTTAAAGCACAATCGCAGGAAATCTGCAGCAAGCAGTACGATTGAGCACAGTTCCCAACTGTCCCTTTTTCGGAGGGACAGTCCCTCTTTGGGAACCAAATCCCTCTGTCTCTTTTTCTCTCTGTCATTTGTCCCTCTTTTAGGACTGATGAACTGATCTATGTAAATATATGTATTTTTCTACTGAAAAATGTCTCTAATTTGCTCCAAAGTTTATTCTCATCCTTTAACCGGTTCAGCGCCGCAGTGCCGAAAATCTCATGCATCCGAGCAACGTTCACCTCCCATTCATTCGCCTATAACTTTATTGCTACTTATCACAATGAATTGATCTATAGCTTGTTTTTTCCGCCACCAATTAGGCTTTCTGTGGGTGATACATTTTGCTAAGAGCCACTTTACTGTAAATGCATTTTAACAGGAAGAATAAGAAAAAAACGGAAGAAATTCATTATTTCTCAGTTTTTGGCCATTATAGTTTGAAATGAATATACGCTACCGTAATTAAAACGCATGTATTTTATTTGCCCATCTGTCCCGGTTATTACACCATTTAAACGATGTCCCTATCACAATTTATGGTGCCGATATTTCATTTAGAAATAAAGGTGCATTTTTTCAATTTGCGTCCATCACTATTTATAAGCTTATAATTTTAAATAATATAATAACATATTCTCTTGACATGCATATTTAAAAAGTTCAGACCCTTGGGTAACTATTTATGTTGTTTTTGTTTTTTTTTTTTAATTTTTTTTTTTTTTTTAATAAAAAAAAGTGTATGTGGGTAATTTTTGGTGTGGGAGGGAAACTGCTAATTTTAAATGTAAAATAATGTTTTTTTTTTAATCAAAAATGTATGTGGGTGCAGTTTACTATTTGGCCACAAGATGGCCACAGTGAAAAAAGTCCTAGATGCGAACCAGCTCGCATCTAGGAACTAAAATGCTGAGGAGTTGTTTCCTGGGGGCAGAAATACCGCGCTCTCTGGAGAGAAAGCGTCGGTATTTCTGCGGGGAAGTTAGATCTGTGAATGGGAATTATATTCCCATTCACTGATCGGGGGGCTAACGGGGGGCAGCGGAAGCGCGCGGGGGCGCGCCCGATCGCGCGCACGAGCCGGCGGCAGCACCAGTGCCTATCTGGACGAGGAAGCTCGTCCAGATAGGCCGAACTGGTTAAATTGTTATATCTGTATTTTATAATTTCAAATGTTAATATGAAGAAAATCTAGAGATGATAGCAAGGACCAGTGAGGTTTGAATTCTAAAATTACATCCTTTAATTTTTTGTGGTTTGCATGGCTAGGGGTATTGGGCGGTGGTGTGATTTGAGGTGAGGCATATGGCCAGGGGCGTAACTAGAAATAACTGGGCCCCCCTGCAAATCTTTGGATTCTTCCTCCCCCTCGCACGCATGGTGTACAGAAAACACATACAGAAAACCAACAGATGAGTGTGCTCCCAGCCTCAGCTTATTAAGGCGCGTGCACACGCCATACTGTAGCGAACGAGGGTTCCGTCAGACCCTCCCGCCTTGCGGACGTTCTGTCGACAGTAGCACATGTGTACACGCTGTCAGCAGACCGTCCGCCCAGCGGGAGGGTCTGGCGGACCCGTCATTCGCTACAGTATGGCGTGTGTGCGCGCCTTTACACTCACTCTGTCCATCTCTGATGGAGCAGAACTGGCCCTGCAGACTTCTTTAGCATCACTACAGTACAGAGCACTTGGGGGTTTGGGGGCTGGGCGCTCTACACAAGACCCTGCTGCACACTGAATAGGGACCGTCTACAAATCTTAGTCTGCAAAACTTTGTATGATTCCTTATCAGTGGCTGAGCATAAGCAGTCATTAGAACAATTGTGCAGACAAGAGAAAGCTTTTTCTCTCTGTGCCCGTAGTCATCAGTCTCTCAGGACAGGGAAAAGAAACTTCTCCCCCCCCCCCATGGGGCCCCCTGCTGCTTCTGGGCCCCCCTGCAGCTGCATCCCTTGCAGGGTCTATTGTTACGCCCCTGCATGGAGGTGTCTTAAAGTATCAAAAAATTCGGGAGGTATGCGATTGAGCTTTGGTAAAAAATTGGAACACACGCTATCTCAGCAGTGGAAAAAGAGAACTGCGATCACAATGATAATCACAGTGCGCCTGTCGGAAAAAATGATTTCCAGATCGCAGCGCAGCCAGTATAAGAGGTCTCTTAGTGTAAAACAGAATGAGTAAATAAAACAAGACACAGTCCCCTTTCTTTGATTTTCATGCTATAATAATTCAGAGGGCATTGCCAGATTACCGCGTGTCTCGCCCCATGTGGCCGCGCCGCCATGCTTTAGCGACATGCCGCCCACTCGTATTCCGCTCCGTGCCTCCGGTCGTGCCCCAGGAAAAACCTCCCCCCATCATGCCGATTGCTTTTGTCTGCATATTAGTCGTGTGATTGAATGACAGATCAGAGGAAGACGACGCCGGCCCCTGTCTGATTATTTCTTCTATATGGTCGGGACCACCACAGCGCTAACCTTTTCCGAAACTCCCTTTAATGCCTCGAGCGGCGGAATCCAGACATTTAGCATCATAACATAGGCAGCATCCCGGGGAGATAACTGCTCTGTTTACTCAATAAAACAGGCATTGTAGTGCAGCGGGGAGCGAGCCTCTCACTGTTATCTCCATCCATAAATATTTCTGCGCAATTTGTTTCAGGCGTATAAACTTTTCCAACACACAAACACATTTTGAGGGGAACATTTTAATGGGGCAAGCTGTTATTCTTTTTAGTGTCTATTTGCCGAATTGGGATGAAAGATGAAAAACTTGTTTTATTGAGTCTTTGTTTCGTGGCACTGGATGAAGCTTAAAGGGCGACTCCGTTTGAAAACAAACAAAAAAACCATTGTTCATAGTGTATGTCTAAAGCCAGAGGGACATACCGATTTCACATCATCGTAATATCACATTATCATTCACAATTATAATGCAAAATCGTTATGTGAAATTTTGGAAAAAATTGTAATCAATTTTGTTTGTCTCCGTAATCAGGATCCGTAATTTTACGCCAACTTTAGCGGTTAACAGCGTTGTTGCTTGTGTACTTTCGCCAAAGTCATTCTTGCATCCAAAATGGCATTTTTGATTAGGAGAACATTTTTACGAAAATGGCTTCTGTTTTTGCACTTTTGTGGTTTCTTCTGATGCGAAAAATCAATATTATAGAACAAAAACGTGAAAAACGATATGTTCATGTTTATCATGAAAATTTGTGAGAAACGGGAGAAATAACATAACTTATTTAAGGTGGCATTTTGCGATGCAATTGCGTTTTTTAACCATTTCACCTCATAGGGATTTTTCACCTTATGCAACAGAGCAATTTTCACCTCCCATTTATTCACTAATAACTTTATCACTAATTACCACAATAAATTAATCTATTTCTTGTTTTTTCTGCCACTAATTAGGCTTTCTTTGGGTCACACATTTTGCTAAGAATTATTTTTTCTAAATGCATTTTAACAGGAAAAGTAAGAAAAAAATGAAAAAAAATGCGTTATTTCTCCGTTTTCGGCCATTATAGCTTTAAAATAATACATGCTACCATAATTAAAACCTATGTATTTTATTTGCCCATTTGTTTCGGTTATGACACCATTTACATTTTGTCTCTATCACAATGTATGGTGCCAATATTTTATTTGGAAATAAAGGTGCATTTTTTTCAGTTTTGCGTTCATCACTATTTACAAGCTTATCATTTAAAAATGGTCGTAATATACATTCTTCACATGCATATTTAAAAAGTTCAGACCCTTAGGTAACTATTTGTTTTTTGTTTCTTTTTATTGTAATTTTTTTTTCATTAAAAAATGTATTTGGGTAGTTTTTGGTGCGGGAAATAAACAGTTAATTTTAAATGTAATAATGTGTGTTTATTGTACTAAAAAATGTATGTAGATGTAGTTTTACTATTTGGCCAGAAGATGGCCACAGTGAGTTTGTTTGTTTTTTCCAGTCCTCCTAGCTTCCCGGAAGCATATAGAGGACGGAAACTTTTTTTTTTTAGAAAGACTGTGGCCTCTGATGAGAAGCCGTCGGTTTTTCTGCTGTGGACTTGGATCAATTAACGGGAACAGGCTACCGGGGGGCAGCACAGGGGCGTGCCAAAGCCAGCAGCACAGCAGTTGCCTGGACCTCCAGGCGGCATAAATGGTTAACCAAATTTCTACTTGCAATTTTTGTACGTTTGCGATGCAATTTTGATTTTGCTGAGGCTATTTTTCCTGGTACTACTGTACTGGAGAAGAACGCTCACAGCCACGGGAGCACCATGGGGGAGCGCGTGTGGACGGCCTCACTTACCACGACCCATAGCAGAGAATGAAGAAAGCAGAGGAGGAGGGCGGCGTGGGAGCGATCAGCCTGAAGGGGCTGGAGGAAACACCAGGTATGTATACATTTTCTTTTTTAGGCCGTCTCTGGTACACATTTTTAACAGCAAAGGCCACATACATGCAATAATTACCTAAATTGTTGTGCATTTTAAAGAGAACCAGAGCTCAATAAAATAAAACGTTTTATACATACCTGGGGCTTCCTCCCCATGGATCACTCCCATGCCGCCGTCCTCCGATGTCTGCAGCTCCGGTACCGGGTCCCCACACTTCCGTCAGTCAGAGGCATTCTGACATAAGAGAAGTGCGCTCTGTGTATCTCTCTAGCAGCTGTTGGAGATATACGTAGAGGGCGCACTTCTCCTGCGTAGACTGGCTGCGACTGACGGAAGTGACGGGACCCGGTACAGAAGACGGAGAAGACTGAGGACGGCGGGGTGGGAGCGATCAGAGCAGATGGGGCTGGGGGAAACCCCAGGTATGTATAAAACGTTTTATTTTATTCAGCTTTGGTACACATTTGCCGGCAATTTCGGCAAAACACTCAAGCGCTAGTGCTTTTTAAAGCGCTAGTGCTATCATACCCTATGGACCTGTTCTTACTTGGGCGATTTGCGTTAATCGCCGGTGATTAACGCAACTTGCCAAACGCAAACGTGTAGCCTGCACCATTTTCAGGCGATTATAGAAGTGCTAAACGCAATCGCGGAAAAATGCAGTGATTTTTTCCACGTTAAATTGCGGGAAAATCACTCCCGCAAAACGCCGGCAGTAATCGCCGCCATTTTACGCTTTTAGGTGTGAATGGGCCCTAAGGGGTGTAGTGGGAACAAGCAAAAAAAAGTCCTTATAGTTTTTGAGAAAAACGATTTTAAAAATTCAAAGGAAAAATGTTTTTTAAACTTGGGAAAACAACATTTTCTGTAGTGCACTTCAAAGGGAACTTAAAGTGGCACTAAGAACCCCATTTTAATTTACCGGGGACTTCTTCTAGCCCCCTGTCGTTGTCCTGGTCCTTGGCTGTCTTTCCGCTTTTTCCGTCAGCCTCTGTGATGGAAGTAAGTAATAATGGCACCTATTATAAAGGATGTCCCATCAATGCAAATCTTTTCTCTATTGGGGCCAAGTTTATTGATTACAATAACCCATTATTTAACAAATAATTGTTACTAAAACTTTTTCAAAATTGCTGGCGCTTAAAGAGACTCTGTAACAAAAATGTCATCCTGTTTTCTACCATCCTACAAGTTCCTAAACCTATTCTAATGTGTTCTGGCTTACTGCAGCACTTTCTACTATCACAGTCTCTGTAATAAATCAATGTATCTTTCCCCTGTCGAACTTGTCGCCCTGTGTCTGGAAGGCTGACAACTCTTCTTGCTGATCTGCTATGCACGCCCCCCTCCAGGCCCCTCTATGCACACTCCAGTGTGTGTAATTTACATAAGCCAGCTGCTTCTCTGCTCTCTGATATCAGTGAGAGAAGAGAGCTGGATAAAAATCCTCCTCTGTTAGGCTGTAAAAGGAGCTGGCTGACACATACTGAGGAATTACAGACAGGGCAGAGCTGTCTGCAGGAAGAAACGATCAGCCTGTCACTAGTATTCAGTGGATGAGAGCTGTAGGGGTAAACACACAAATGATCTCTTGAGATTCAAAAGGAAGGGTGTATACAGCCTGCTTGTGTATGGATGTATTTTCTATGTGTGAACATGCTGTACATCAACCTACTTCCTGTTTTGGTGGCCATTTTGTTTGTTTATAAACAAACTTTTAAAAACTGTTTTTGACTACTTTTAATGCGGCGGGGAGCGGCAAAATTGTGACAGAGGGTAATAGGAGATGTCCCCTAACGCACTGGTATGTTTACTTTTGTGAGATTTTAACAATACAGATTCTCTTTAAAAAAACAAAATGAAAATGCTCTAGGTGTGAACAATCCCTTACTGGTCCTCATTTTAGTAAACGTAAAAATAGAGGTTACAGTGGGGAATAGCAGAAGTTCAGTATTCTAAATTATATTTTACAGCATATCCTGGTGCCCTTTTTATATCCGGTGCCCTTTTCAACAGGAGCCTTTATTGTATGAATGCTCTGTGACTTGTTCCCTCTATCCCCCCTAACATATGTAGCAATTTTGATGGCAATAGCTTGTATGAGGGCTCTGCTATTAACTGCTGAAGGCAACATTTTGTGAAATTACGCATACTTACGCCAAATTACGAATGGATTACGCACTTGAAATATGCAATTGAAATTCCACATCTTAATTACATGTAATGTAAAATTTTATATGAAATTTTGCATAATCGTTATTAGCAAATTACGATCAGGACTTCCCTCTACTCGTTTGCACACTATTCTGGCAGTTGGACTGAGCAACTGTCATTCAGGAAGCGCAACATACCACACCTGGCATTGCAAGAACACCGCCCACACTCCACCACTGTGCACCGAGTTCACTGGCTGCATTGGCCGACTTATACTATTACAGGGTGAGCTTTTCTTATTGTGTAACATCTTTGTATACTATTGTTTAAAGAGGACCTGTAGTGTAAGTCAAGTAATTAATAGAATTGCTAATGGTACTTACGTATCCCGTCTGGAAAGTTTGGCAGCTTTTTGTTAAAGTTCGGTTTGATCCCTTAGCCAGATCTACCCATTTTTGGAAAGCTGAAAGTCCCGGCTTTCCTTTGCACTAGGTCTTGAGTCAATGCGATGCCCCATTCCCAAGTTCGGGGGGAGGGGGGGTTGGGAGGACAGGTGTCCCCTGCACTTTGCTGCAGAGAGCACAGTGGAATTGAGTCTCCTGCCCATGCCAGTAAGACAGAGAGGACACGAGGGTGCATAGCTGTGCTGCTCCTTCTTCTGTAATGAGAGACCCAGGGCACTTGACATAAGCTTTGAAGACACAGGGCTTGATTCACAAAGCGGTGCTAACTGTTTAGCACGGGTGTGCTAAACAGTTAGCACGTGAAGTGCCGTTCGCGGACTTTTGCTCGCGGAAAGTGCAGCGATTTGCGTGATCGTGGACGTTTGCACGCGCAATTTGCCGCGATTCGCTGCAAATTGCGTGCGCAAAAGTCTGCGATCGCGCAAATCGCGGCACTTTGCGCGCGAAAAAAGTCAGCGAACGGCACTTCACGTGCTAACTGTTTAGCACACCCGTGCTAAACAGTTAGCACCGCTTTGTGAATCAAGCCCAGAGATTGATGCTACGAAGGCAGAAGAAGACCTCCCGGGTGTGCTGCTTATTATCATGTCCGGTTTGTCCCGTACTTCTGTAATTGCACTTTCTGCAGCCAAGTTCAGGGGACACCCCTCCTTCAAAACCCCATAACTTGGGAACTGAGCATCATACCAACTCAGTACCCAGTGCAACAGAAAGCCGGGACTTTCAGCTGTCCAGAAATGGTCAGATCTTCATGGAGGAGCAAACAGAACTTTAACAAAAAGCTGCCAAACTTTCCAGATGGGATAATAGGTAAGTACCTTTTGTTTGTTTGTTTGTTTGGTTTTCTTTACATTCTTCAGTTATAACTTATTTAGTCAGTGTTGCCCATTTTAAAATCTTTCCTCCCTCTGATTTACATTCTGAAATTAATCACAGTTAGTGCAATCCTTATCCCTGTCAGGTACAGCTCTGTGGAATGTTTGGTTACTGATTCTAAAGAGCCCAGGTTAAGCATCACTGGAGGTCGGTGGGGGGTCTAAATACCACTATACAGCAATATATATCAGTATTTCTAAAACCCAGAAAATAACCATAAAAATGGGTATGCTGAATGATTTTCTTTCACTCTACTATACATTACTACAGGGTCTCTTTCAATATCATCATTTTTCATCATAGCGGTTGTCTATTAAGGCAATTCGTGGTAACAAGGCTCACTTGCGCAGTATAAATTTGAGTTCTATGGTGACTGGCGAATAGAGCAGAGAGTCTCCACATTGGCGCCTCTTATTATTCTCCTATATGTATGGTATAAGTGCACTCATCCTTTAAAATTACATGATGATTTGCATATAAATGACAAACACAACGTGAATGCGTTTAGTGGAAGTGGACGGCTGGTCTCGTTTGATGACAAATAGCACAATGGGTATAGATAGAAAACAACATGTGCCGGGAATTCTGGGAAACAGGAAGACAAGGCAGCCAAATACAGTGGGCAGAAGAGGACTCGAGTGTCCCTTTCTTTAAGTGATGTACTGCATTCCTCTGCAGTGAAACAAGAGGCTTTTCATCTTCCGGAACATCTGCCTGCCCACACTGAGCTCTGATGCTAATGTTATTTGGCCAATTAAATCCAGCGAAATCTTCTCCCGGAAGAATTGACTGCGCTGATTTAATGAACACTTGACATTAATACGCCTTGCTATGTGCATCTATTACTAGATTAATATTTTATAATCATATTTCCTAACTTTCCCGGTTTCAGGAAATGAGAAATTGCATCTTCTTCTTCGGCCCGGCGTCTCGTGACCTTTGCGAAAGGGGAGAGAGGAAGTGTGCGGTCAGATTACAGCCCTGTGGAGCCATCTTAGTCTTTTCACAAACACACACAAAAACAAAAAAAAAACAAAGTCAACCTATTACTGCTTTGTACACCTCTAAGAGGGAAGCAGGAAGTTTGGGCACCCGTTAGCGGCCGGCCATTGCAATTGTAATTGCCATTTTAATTATCAGGGCACCCAAATTTCCCCTCCTTACCTATAAATACTATGGCGGAGCACAAAACGTATGTTTTTTGCTGTTTTTTTTTTTTTTTACCGGCGGCAGGGGTGGTTAAGATTGGGCATGAAGGAGGAAGGGTTAATGTCAGGCATGGTTGGGGGGAGGGGAATGTTAAGGTTAAGCATCATGGGGGTGGTTGCAGCGACGGGATTTGCGGCCCGGAATTGCCGCACCCTTACTGTCAGGCACTGTTACTGACCTGAGGAAGCATCTCTGACCTTGCAAGGCGTTGTCAAGTGCACTAATAAAATTGTTTTGACTTTTACCCAGAACCTCACACTGTCTCTGTCTTGAATAAGACACTCATAAGATAGAACACTAGGGACTCAATTCAATAAAGCGTGCTAACACTTAGCACGACAGTGATAAGCCGCTTTGCACGTGATATCATGTGCTAAGTATCATTATCACATGCTAAGTATGATTATCATGTGCTAAGTATCATTATCACGTGAAGTCACTGCAGATCACGCGAACGGAATGTAGATCATGAATTATTACTGTACACAGTACATAAAGCGACGCGAGTTAAACTTTGTGCGCGCCGTACTACATTAACTCACATGTTAATGTAAGCACCATTGCTGATTTCATTACCAAACTGTTATCTTCTGATCGTACGAAGCACCGCAGTTGTCAATGGCATTTTGAACGTAGCGCGTGAAGCATATCACCGTTCACGCGATAAAACTTAACACGTGAACGGTGGAAACTGTTCACGTGCACAATGCTTTACACGTACGCTTGCACATGCAAAGCCTTTACACATGAGTTATCACGCTTTAGTGAATCAAGCCGTATATACTGTATCTTTTTGTTCAAGGAGATTGTTGCAAACTACCTTATAGAATCATTTAGTAGTATCCAATATAACGGGCACCTCCAACTCCCTGCAGTGCTTAGCTTATACCCCTATCTTTAGGGGAGATTGATCTATGGTTCTACCCTTTGACCCTAGAATATACCTTCTTTTTTTTTTTTGGGAGCCGCGACCACCACCCTATTGGACAAAGGCCAAGTGGGGACGGACTTTCCCCACAACTGATAACGAGAGGTTGCTTTTATTAGCAACCTACCCTAGTATATTTCTTACTACTTTCTCTTTTCCCAGGTGACCTAATGATATTGTACCAGATCGGGCTCATGGAGCTCCCTGTGTTTTTCTTCCCACAGTGCAGGGGTGGTTGCTACTCCCATGGCCGCCCCCCACTCAGTACGCCATGCTGGACAGGAAGGACATTAATCGATTACCATTGCTCTGCCGCAACTGCAATCGCTCATGCACACATACCCTGTTGCCATAGACTTGCATTGCTGCAATATCCATGTGGTAGGGACAGATCATGCAGCAGTGCACTGCAGAGTTTGTGGCAGGCGGCGTTACCTCAATTTTGCTTCTTCTGTTACACCGCATTGCGTTGCCATAGTGAGTACATCCCCATTGACTTACATTGCCCTCGTGATGAGCTGTGGCAGTAGAGAGTACCATGATGCTAAAAAACGCTTACTATGCGGTATTCCCCTTCTGGCGCTTGCGGTCACTTCCTGTTTCGGGTATGAGGAAATGCATAGCATATTGTAAAAATATGCTTCCGTGCTTGTCACACTGCCACAGCCAACTGTTTTAAAATGCCTGCCTCGCAATAGGTTTACATGACTACTGGTCCAATGCACTTTGACGCAGATATGCACTCTACCGTAGTTATGGCAGTACATCAGACTGAGGACTTCCGGTGTACCAAACTGCAAATAATATGGAAGCACCCATAGGCTTTCATTGCCCTGCGGTAGCAGTGTGGTAAATCGCTGCGTTGCACCGCCACAGGGCCCTGAAGCTTACAGGAAGTAAGTGGTGACCTCAATCTGCTAGAGGAACCTAAACCAACACTAGATAGGTGCACAGTAGTGTTGTCCCGAACGGTTTGCATGCAAACTTATTGCCACGAACATCGCAGATTTGCGTTCGTGGTGCAAAGAGAACTTTATGGCGGTTTGACCTGCCCCCTATACTACATCATTGGGCTAAACTTTAACCCTCTACATCACAGTCAGCAGACACATGATAGCCAATCAGGCTGCACTCCCTCCTGGACACCCCCTCCCCCCTTTATTTTAGGCAGCTGCGTCGGCCATGTTCTCACTCTGTGTGCTGCAGTATTAGTGAAAGAAGGGAGAGACATTGGAGAGATAGGAAAAGCTATAGTTAGGAGGTCTGTTAGCTTGCTTCTTGCTGATATTTGTTGCTGAATGCACCACCAAAACAGCTCTTTTGAGAGCACCTGTGTGTGTGAGCTGCACATTGTACTGTAATACCAGTCAATGTATACCTTTCACTGCACCTGTGTGACAGCACGCAGTTTTCAGTCACTGCATACCTGTTCACTACAACTGTGTGACTGCACGCTGTTTTATATACCAGTCCGTGCATACCTGTTAACTGCACCTGTGTGACAGCTGCATCATTGTATTGTAATACCAGTCACTGCATACCTTTCACTGCACCTCTGTGACCGCACGCTGTTTTATATACCAGTCCGTGCATACCTTTTCACTTCATCCCCCCCCCCCCAATATGGACAAAACAACAGGCAGAGGCAGAGCCAGAGGCAGCCCCCCAGCAGGTCTGCTCGAGGTCAGGCTGTTGTGATTTCATGCGGCCCTCGACCAAAGTACGGTGTTCAAAAGAAGGCACGCGCCATCAACCCCCAATATTGTCAGGACGTAGTTGATTATTTAACACAGAACACCTCATCTTCCTCAGCTTCTGCACGGAAGCGTGACATATCTTCCTCCTCCTGCTCTGATTCTGGCACCTCACTTAACACTCCGTAGGCAGCCATCACCAAAGTGCCATCATCCCAGGGCTCAGCGGTGTGGAAATTTTTGTGTGTGTCTGCCTCAGATGAGAGCAATGCCATCTGTACTCTCTGCCACCAAAAATTGAGCCGTGTGAAGATCAAGACCCGCGTAGGGACAACTACCTTACGAAGGCACATGATGAAAAAGCTCAAACTGCAATGGGATGACCACCTGAGGAAAAGCAGCACAAAAAAGCAAAGCCACACACCGCAGTGGAAGATACCAGGCTGCAATTATTTCTCAAAAAAGGCGATACCCAAACTGTACCGTGATGTTGAAAGGCAAGTGGTGTCATCTCTGGCACACAGCATTGGGTCAAGGGTCCATTTGACCACGGATGCCTGGTCTGCAAAGCACGGTCAGACCTGCCCGAAGACTAAGTCAGGTCCCACACACAGCATCTCTGCCTGCATGCCATGTGACTGCCTGCCCCAAGACTAAGTCGGTCCCCACACAGCATCTCTGCCTGCAAGCTGCTTGACTGCCTTCTCCACCACCACCAACAGGGTCCAGGACTCCAGGCGGATTCCTGAATTTCAGCGGCCGCTATAATAATTTTTCTGGTGCGTGTACATGCCTGCCTAATTTTTTCTGGCTGCACTGTGGCTGCAACAACTAAACAAAAGGCATGTACATGTGTCAATTCCCCTTCGTGATCATTACCTTGCCACGGTGAAGGGGCTTGCGTATCACAACGAAGCAATGACCGGCTATATGAGTGTGTTGGGGGACACACCTGACCCAAGAAAATAAGGTCGTTGCTTCATTGTGGACAGTCCAAATTCGATCAGCTGGACACTCAGTCACTGTTGTTCTGTCATTGAGCTACCTCAGCCCAACCATATGGTCTGGAAAGCCACCATCACCTGCACTCTCGCCAACGTGTGCACCAGCATTGGTCTGTCAGTGTGAAGTAGTACATTACTTACACTACCTGATCCATGTCTACACACGCAAGATGTTTGCAAGCACTTTAGGCCTCCAATTTAGGAATGCAATGTGATTTCTGCCTTATATGGATTATAACCCTGCTGTGCATCAAATCTGTAATTTTCCCCAGGACTTTTGGCATGTGTCCCACTCCGCCATGCCCCCCTCCAGGTGTTAGACCCCTTGAAACATCTTTTCCATCACTTTTGTGGCCAGAATTAGTGTTTGTAGTTTTGAAATTTCGCCTGCCCATCAAAGTCTATTGCAGTTCACGTTGATTCGATTGTTCACAAACTTTTTTGCAAGTTCGTGTTCGCGGTTCGCAAACCAAAATCCGCGGGTTCGCGACAATTCTAGTGCACAACTGCAGGTAAGCACAGCTGTACAGTGGGTATTTGAATTTAAAAAGTTTATCTCCAAAATCATCCCTTATAACTTACAATAATCAGCCATTGTTTGACAACTTGACTGGTTCAATTTTTGGTTTAATCGAGTTTCAAAGTGCACTAATACTTTGATTTTTATACGGTGCCCTTCCTGTTACTTTTATTATTATTATTATTATTATTATTATTACTGTAGTGTATGTATTGTAGTCTAGGGCCAATTTAGGGGGAATCTGTAATCTTTATCTGTATTGGTCATGTGATCGGGAGCCAGCGAATGGCAGAGGAGTGTGCTGTTGCATGGAGGAGACACAGTGCTGGAGGAGGTAAACATTACTCCACTACCTGTGCTACTCTGCATGTGGGTAAGGACTCGGAGAGGGAGGAGAAGTGGGCTCCCACAGACCCTGAGCCCCCCAGTGGTTGCAGCAGTTGCAGGGGCTTTTGTTAAGCCCCAGGTCACACCCAACTTAAAGAGACTCTGCAACAAAATTTTCAACCTTATTTCTTCTATCCTATAAGTTCCTATACCTGTTCTAATGTGGTCTGGATTACTGCAGCCTTTTCTAGTTGCACTGTCTCTGTAATATATCTAATCTTCTTTTCTGTGTCAAGCTTTGTTGACCCAAAGAGGAATGCACTGCCTCTGCTGTGATTGGGAGAAGTGTATGCATGCCGCCTACAGGCTCTGTGTGCTTTATTCCTCACAGACAGAGCTCTCTGAGGGGGAAGAAAGCTGCCTGTTCCATGCTGAGAACTGTGAGAAATCCAGACTGGAGTGCAGATAATTCACTATGTAATAAAAACTTGTAGTATACTGTACAGTGTATATATATATATATATATATATATATATATATATATATATATACTAACTGATTGCCCAGGATTGCCCGGGTATGTATTTGGCTGGAGTTGGCTCCGCCTAATTTTTCTAACCCTAACACACAATTACTCAGTGACCAAGTTTGTGAGCTTTGCGGTCTTTGGTATCAATAATCTGCATTGAAATGAAACAAATTTGATTGAGTGTGTGTGGCCCCTCCCCCTTTTCTGAATTTGAACCCCAGTCACCCAATAACCAACTGTACCAGGTTTTAGGCCTGTGCCATTAACAGTTCAAGAATGGTAGCAATTAAATATTCCCCTTGAAAAGCAATAGGTGAAGTTTGATTCACTTTTGTAGGGTCCACCCACTTTTCTGAATATTAATCCCAGTCACCCAGTGACCAACTGTGCAAAGTTTAAAGACCCTGCCATTAACAGAATTGCTGCAGTTTACATTTTCCCAGTGAAATTTGTATTTGTCTCCACCCGGCGTTGCCCGGGTATGTATTTCACTGGTGTTGGCTTCGCCCACTTTCTAACCCTAACACACAAACACTCAATGAGCAAGTTTGTGAGCTTTGGGGTCCTTGGCATCAATAATTTGTATATTTCTATAGAAATTAAACAAATCAGATAGGCTGTTTGTGGCTCCACCCCTCTCCAGCATTTGAACCGAGTCACCCAATGACCAACTGTAGCAGGTTTGAGGCATCTGCTATTAACAGTGTAAAAATGGCAGCAATTTAAATATTCCACTTGAAAATCAACAGGTGAATTTTGATTGGCTATTATAGGCTCCACCCACTTCCCTGAATATTAATCTCGGTCACTCAGTGACCATCTGGGCAAAGATTGGGAACCCTGAAATAAACAGTGTAAGAAGGGCTGCAGTTTACCCTTTCCCAGTGAAATTTGTTTTTGGCTCCGCCCACTTTTTGTAACCTGAACACAAAGTCACTACTCAATGCCCAAGTTTGTGAGTTTTTGGGTCCTTGGCATCAATAATTTGTATTTTCCCACGAAATTAAACAAATCTGATTCACTGTTTGTGGCTCTGTCCCCTTTTCTGATTTTGAACCTCAGTGACCCAATGATCGACTGTACCAGGTTTGAGGCTTGTGCCATTAACAGTGCAAGAATGGCAGCAATTGTAATATTCTCCTTGAAAAGTAACGTGATTTTTGATTGGCATTTTTAGGGTCCACTCACTGTTCTGAATATTAATCCCAGTCACCCAGTAACCAGTTATGCTAAGTTTGAGAACCCTGCCATTAACAGTGAAGAAGGGCTGCAGTTTACAATTTCCCAGAAAAATCTGTTTTTAACTCCACCCACTTTTTGTAACCTTGACACACAGTCACTACTCAATGACCAAGTTTGTGAGCTTTTGGTTTCCTGGCATCAAAACTGTGCTAATGGAAGCAGTTTATCCAGCAAAGAAATCTGGCTGTTTTTGGCTCCGCCCCTTTACTGAATTTTAACCCCAAACACTTAACGACCGACTGTAGCAGGTTTGAGGCCTCTGCTATTAACAGTGTGAGAATGGCTGCAGTTTCAATATTCCCCTTGAAAATCAATAGGTGAATTTTGATTGGCTCTTGTAGGCTCCACCTACTTTTCCGAATATTAATCCTAGTCACCCAGTGACCAACTGTGTGACGTTTGAGAACCCTGCCATTAACAGTGTAAGAAAAGCTGCAGTTTACATTTCCCCATGTAAAAAGTTAGTTGTTTTTGGCTCCGCCCACTATTTCTAATCTTGACATACAGTCACTTAATGACCAAGTTTATGAGCTTTGGGGTCTTTGGCATCAATAAGTTGCATTTTACCTTTGAAATTAAACAAATCTGATTGGCTGTTTTTGACCCCCTCCCTTCAGAATTTAAACCCCAGTCTCCCAGTGACTGACTGTAGCAGATGTTAGGCTTCTGCCATTAAGAGTGCATGAATGGCAGCAATGTAAATATTCCCCTTGAAAACCAAAAAGTGAATTTTGATTGGCTGCTGTAGGCTCCACCCACTTTTCTGAATATTAGTCCCGGTCACCCAGTGGCCAACTGTGTCACGTTTGAGAACCCTGCCAATAACAGAATGGCTGAAATCAATCTAACAAATCTGATTGGCTGTTTGTGGCTCCACCTCTTTAGTGAATTTGGACCCCAGTCACCCAATGACTGACTGTATCAGGTTTGAGGCCTCTGCCACCAACAGTGTAAGAATGGTAGCAATGTGAATATTCCCCTTTGAAAATCAATAGGTACAATTTGATTGACTGTTGTAGGCTCCACCCACATTTCTAAATATTCATCCCAGTCACCCAGTGGCCAATTGTGTAAAGTTTGGGAACCCTGCCATGTAAAAAATGAAGTTGTTGGCACCACCCACTTTTTCTAACCTTGACATACAGTCACTCAATTATCAAGTTTATCAGCTTTGGGGTCCTTGGTATCAATACTTTGTATATTCCCATTGAAAAATAAACAAATCTGGCTGTTTGTGGCTCCGCCCCCTTCCTGAATTTTGACCCTAGTCACCCAGTGACCAACTGTACCAGGTTTGAGGCATCTGCTTTTACCAGTATAAGAGAATGGTAGCAGATGAAGTATTCACTTTGAAAATCAAAAGGTGAATTTTTATTGGCTGTTGTAGGCTCCACCCACCTTCCAAAATCTTAATCTGTCACCCAATGACCAACTGTGCAAAGTTTTAGAACCCTGCCATTACCGGTGTAAGAATGGCTGCAGTTTATATTTTCCCAGTAAAAGTAGTTTTGGCTCCGCCCACTTTTTGTAACCTTGACACACAGTCACTTAGTGACCAAGTTTGTGAGCTTTCAGGTTCCTGGAATCAAAAATGTATGAATGGAAGCAGTTTATCCCCCAAGGAAATCTGATTGGCTGTATGTGGCCCCGTCCCTTTAGTGAATTTTGACCCCAGTTACCCAAAGACAGACTGTAGCAAGTTTGAAGCCTCTGCCATTAACAGTGTAAAAATAGCAGCAGTTTAAATATTCCCCTTGAAAATCAATAGGTGAATTTTGATTGGCTGTTGTAGGCTCCACCCATTTTCTTGAATCTTAATTGCATTCGCCCAGTGACCAACTGACAGTCTAAGAATGGCTGCAGCTTACATTTTCCCATTTAAAATGAACTGCTGAAATTTGATTGGCTGTTTTATGCTCCGCTGAACTTTTCCTGGATTTGTAACCTAGGTCACGAAGTGACCAACTGTGCCATGTGTGGGGACTCTGGCTTGATTACTGTGAGAATGGCAGCCTTTTACATTTTTTCCATTGACTTAAATGGGTGGAATCTGATTTGCTGTTTGTAGCTCCGCCCAGGTGTGCAGGGGGGCCGCGAGACCCCCAGAACATATCATCCCAGGTAGTAAGGGATCTGTGTACCAAGTTTCGTTCAAATCGGTCAAGTCGTTTATGCGTGATCGCGGCACATACACACACACACACACACACACACACACACACACACACACACACACACACACACACACGCGATTTTATATAAGAATATATAATACTAGCCAACCCGCGTCGTAGCATACGCCGCATCTATCTATCTAATAGAGTACGTGCCTCAACCTTGAAGCAAGAAGAAGTAGGCTTTCCATGAGAAAATGTATGCGTGCTCAAACACCAAGTTTAACCCTAGCAAGTCTGGCTTTGCAAATCCGGCCTAATTGGCTATTCATGAGGCAATGCTCATGCAAATATGCATTTGCTTTCGCATGCCAAACTATGCAGGGTCCAAAAACCAATACCGCAAAGCGATCGCCCTGCGGGTATTAGTTCATGCTACATTAGCACTATCCAGGAGCGCCACGGGGAGGATTCCGAATGCCCCCATACAACCGGGGGACTGCGGGGTCCTAGGCTCTCTTACTGCCTGGGAACCACAGCGGCACCCCGGAGGGGGAGGCTGGGTGGCGCAGCTGCACCCCCCCAAGTGTGGTCAGTGCCGGGGAGAGCCATCCGCACCCACCTCCCAATATTAAAAACAGGCACTTACCTTAACGTCCATTGCGTTCTGCAACATGCACATTAACTTGGGGGCACCACATGAGAAAGGAGTGAAGCATGGGTCACCCCGAGCTTTAGAGCTCAGGGCTGGCTCACATACAACACTCCGGGGTGGGGGGAGGACAGGCGCAGACAACTCACTCCAGGGCTCACACCACAAGAGCAAGCCATCCACCACCTGCCTCCAAAGGATACAACTGCAAAAAATGCTTTCCATGAGAAACATTTTGCGTGCTCAAACACCAAGTTTAACCCTAGAAGTCTGGCTTTCCAAATCTGGCCTAATTGGCTATTCATGAGGCAATGCTCATGCAAATATGCATTTGCTTTCGCATGCCAAACTATGCAGGGTCAAAAAACCAATACTGCAAAGTGCTCTCTCGCTGCCTGGGAACCACAGCGGCACCCCGGAGTGGGAGGCTGGGTGGCGCGGCCGCCCCCCCCCCCCCTAAGCGTGGCCAGCGCTGGGGAGAGCCGTCCGCACCCACCTCCTAATATTAAAAACAGCCACTTACCTTAACGTCCATTGGGTTCTGCTACATGCGCATTAATTTTCTCATGGAAAGCATTTTGTGCAGTTTGTATCCTGTGGAGGCAGGTGGTGGATGGCTTGCTCCGGTGGTGTGAACCCTGGAGTGAGTGTGCCTGTCCTCCCCCCCCCCCCCCTCTCTAGAGTGCTGTATGTGAGCCAGCCCTGAGCTCTAAAGCTCGGGGTGACCCATGCTTCTCTCCTTTCTCATGTGGTGCCCCCAAATTAATGCGCATGTAGCAGAACGCAATGGACGTTAAGGTAAGTGCCTGTTTTTAATATTGGGAGGTGGGTGCAGACGGCTCTCCCCGGCGCTGGCCACACTTGGGGGGGGGGGGGTCGTCCACGCCACCCAGCCTCCCCCTCCGGGGTGCCGCTGTGGTTTCCAGGCAGTGAGAGAGCCTGGGACCCTGCGGTCCCCCCAGTTGTATAAAAAGGGGGCATTGGGAATCCTCCCCGTGGCGCTCCTGGAGGCCTGGAGCACACCAAAAACTGCTAGCAGATCCGCAAAATGCTAGCAGATTTTGAAACGCTTTTTCCTTTTTTTCTGTAGCGTTTCAGCTAGCATTTTGCGATTTTGTAAAGCGTTTTTGTAGTAGTAGATTTCATATATTATTACAGTAAAGCTGTTACTGAACAGCTTCTGTAACAAAAACGCCTGCAAAGCCGCTCTGAACTGCCGTTTTTCAGAGCAGTTTGCGTTTTTCCTTTACTTTACATTGGAGGCAGAAACGCCTCCGCAATCCAAAAAATGCCTCACCTCGGGAGTATGCGTTTTAGCAAAACGCCTCCCGCTCTGGTGTGCACCAGCCCATTGAAATACATTACCCAAGCGTATCCGCAGCCGCAAGTAAATCGCAAAACGCTGCCAAACCGCTCTGGTGTGCACTAAGCCGGATAGTGCTAATGTAGCATGTAGCAGGGTGACTGCTTTGTGGTATTGGTTTGTGCATGCATTTGCATGAGCATTGCCTCATAAATAGCCAATTAGGCCACATTTGCAATGTCAGACTTGCTAGGGTAAGGCCTCTTTTCCATGGACTGTGAATAGGCAGTGAAATGGCTCTCAAACTCTCACAACTGCTCACTGCTGCCTGGTAACTGCTCACTGCTGCCTGGTAACTGCTCGCTGCTGCCTGGTAACTGCTTGCTGCTGCCTGGTAACTGCTTGCTGCTGCCTGGTAACTGCTTGCTGCTGCCTGGTATCTGCTCACTGCTGCCTGGTAACTGCTTGTTGCTGCCTGGTAACTGCTTGTTGCTGCCTGGTATCTGCTCACTGCTGCCTGGTAACTGCTTGCTGCTGCCTGGTAACTGCTTGCTGCTGCCTGGTAACTGCTTGTTGCTGCCTGGTATCTGCTCACTGCTGCCTGGTAACTGCTTGCTGCTGCCTGGTAACTGCTTGTTGCTGCCTGGTAACTGCTTGTTGCTGCCTGGTATCTGCTCACTGCTGCCTGATAACTGCTTGCTGCTGCCTGGTAACTGCTTGCTGAGCACACAGCTCAACAGTCCGTGGAAAAGAGGACTTAAACTTGGTGTTTGAGCACGCATACATTTTCTCATGCAAAGTACTTCTTCTTCTTGTTTGAAGGTTGAGGCACTTGTCTAATATATATATATATATAATATATATATATATATATATATATATATATATATATATATATATATATATATATATATATATATATATATATATATATATATATATATATACGAACATCACTTCCTGGTTAGCGGCCATGTTTTTTGTTTGTAAAACACTGCCTAAAACTGGCGATTAAAAGCCAGGATCGCGGTGGGGAGCAGCGGAAATGGCAAAGAAGGGCCCAGGAGGACATAATGAATAGAATGGTATGCCTTATATTGTAAGAATTTGAGAGTACAGATTCTCTTTACAGAGAGGTGATCCTAAAGCCTGAAAAAGGTGGGCTTGCCTTTGTAGAGGCCCAAATTAAGTTTATTATTGTTTTAATCACCATTTATATCTGGCTTGCTGAGTTTGTCCTAAATATAGTTTTCCGGCTACAGAGGAGTAACACAAACCTGCCTTCATCTGCATCACCTTCCCCCAGCACGATGCCGAGATAAACGCCACAAATGAGAGCGAATTGTCAGATGCATATTCATGGCGGCACAAGTTACAAGCAAGGCACAATATTTACATTACAGCTCAAAGACTTTGATCAGAAGCCGTCCCAGAATATCCTCCGCATCATTCCGGGTAATTGCACTTAATTCGCTTGCCAACGTGTTCTACTCGACACAAAGCAAGGATCCTGGAAAGGGGACAATTAGCTGTACCTTGGATGACCTCACAGTGCACGCTGCTGCGTACTGTCACTTCGCAAGGCTTGAGAGAGGGCTACAAGGATATTTAAAGGGAACCCACAGTGAGAGGGATATGGAGACTGAGATAAGGGGGGCTACACATGGAAAGGGAGGAAGCTGCTGTACATGGATGTTACACATGGGAGAGGGGGCTGCACATGGAATGGGAGGCCGGCTGCTGTACATGGATGTTACACATGGAAGAGGGGGCTGCACATGGAATGGGAGGCGGGCTGCTGTACATGGATGATACACATGGAAGAGGGGGCTGCACATGGAATGGGAGACGGGCTGCTGTACATGGATGTTACACATGGAAGAGGGGGCTGCACATGGAATGGGAGGGGCTGCTGCCCATGAATGTCACACATGGAAGAGGGGGCTGCACATGGAATGGGAGGCGGGCTGCTGTACATGGATGTTACACATGGAAGGAGGGGGTGGCACAAGGAATGGGAGGGGGGCTGCTGTACATGTATACTACATATGGAAGGGAAGGGCTACACATCGAAGGGGAAGGGGCTAATGTACATGGATGTTACATATGGAGGAGGGGGCTACACATGGAATGGAAGGGGCACTGCTGCACATGGAAGGGGAGTCCCAACATACTTGCCCTGGGGGGGGGGAAATATAAATCCAGCCTTAATCATAATGCCCTTTTGGCTTTTTTTGACCCTCTACCTGGCCTTATTTTTATCTCTCCAACCTAAAAGACCCTTTTAATTGCATCTAAAAAAACCTGTGTCTTAATGTTCTTGACACTTCAGTACAGATTGCTTCCTGTCCTCTCAGGAATTAAGCGGACCATTGCCTATCTCCATCTCCCTCTCTCGAGTCCTACCCCCGCCCCTACCACCCTCACTGTGCTCCCCTCCAGGATCTCGTGTCTTCCACCCCCTTCCCACCAGTCGTGCCACACTCACTGTGTGTTCCTCTCACCATCACACACACTCGTGCCTCTCAGCGCCCACTCACCAGTATTATCATGATATCATAATACCCTCTCGGTTACTTTTGGGCCCGAACCAGGCTTTATTCTATTCTTCCCTACCTAAAGCCCTTTTTAATTGCACCCACAATCCCCAGCATACTCACCTGCAGGTTTTATCCTACACTGGAGCCAACGAGTGCACAATGCAGCGTTGAGATGATCCTGAAATGACCCTGCGCCGAGAGGATCCGAGACGAGGTAACACAGCTGAATGCCTAATCTTGTTGCAGGCAGCTAAATTATAAGTGGTCTATTCTTGCTTATTGCGGTCTCTGTGTGTTTTTCGGTGCAGCACGCGGAACTCAATTGACTTTAATGTCCCTGTTCCGAAAAGAACAGACGCCCTGAGGGCACAGCTTCGATACTTAATGAGCGCCTATTTGTTAGTATCCTTTCCGAGGGGAGACACACCTAAACAATTACGGCAGATCTGAGAATCATTATTCATATCTCCTCGCGGTACCCGACTTCTCTCGCGCTGGATTAGTGGCGTGTTTGCATGTGGTGGAAAACAATATTTGACTGAAAATCCCCAGGCCTGCATTGGCTCTGGGCTAATATTTGTGAAGAAGATGCGGCCAGACCTCTCTCTGCCTCTCACACAAACAGCATCATCGTAAATTATAAACACTCCTTGTTTGCTGTTAACATTGATTGGGAGGCTCCATGCTTCTGGCGAGGGACCAGAATTACCAGTTAAACAGATTCAACCCATGAAATACAAACACGTAACGACGCAGCCCAGAAAACAAGGAGAGAAGCCAAGGAGAGAACGTCAATAACATATTTCAAAACGGAAAAAATAATGCATCCGATGAGCTCAGGCTTAAAGGACACGCCAGGTGAAAATAAACTAATGAAATAAACAATTGTATCTATCCTCCTACTCCTAAAAATTACTTTTTAAGATATTGCACAGTTTTATTTTATATTTTAATCTACTTTTTAAGTTGTTACTGTTTTATTGTTTTTGCTCAATGACACATTCATTGACGTATGCCAGAGCTAAAATCTATGAACTACTGACCCTTTTTATCTCTTTCCTGCCCTCAGAAGCCATTTTTTGCTATGAAAGTGTTTTATAGTTGCAATTTCTAATCAGTGAGGGTAAAGGCCCATACACACGTCGGATTTCCGCGAACGACGGGTCGTTTGAACGTCCCGTCGTTCCGTCGTTCGCCCGCTAAATCGGGCGTGTGTACAGACTATCGTTCGTTTGATAACAGTGGGTTTGAGCGATCCGCCCGCCGATCCTCCTCTTCACATTACTAGAGCTCACTCTGTTGTAACTATGCCTCGTTTTCATCATAGCAGGGAAGTACACACAATATACCGATATATCCATCTGCTATAGCTCATCAGATTACCACTTACACTTTTTCAGATTTCATGTGCATCTTGACGGGATCCTTAATCATAGGACCCCATAGTCCCATAATGTCGTTTTGCATAATAATTTCCACAAATTCTTACATGCAACCGACATACATTCTAAACGACTTTTGATGCTGCCTTAAAGGGGAACACTTCACTCCAGATCTCACAGCAATCCACATTCAGTTTCTCACCTACCACTCATTTATTTCTTATATGCAGGTAGAAAATGGACTAGATTTAAATCTGAATTCAATCCATTTGGAATTAATGTTCCCAAATTGTAAATCCACCTGTTCTCGATCTGGTATAGTAATTTTTTGTGATCACCCCCTCGTTTATTCCTTTTGGGTTTTAAGATCCCCTTGAACCGCAAACAATCTGGATTTCTATCATGAAACAAGGCAAAATGTGCACCCAGAGGACTTTTTTCATCTGCTTCTTTGATGTTGGTAACATGCTCCCCTATGCGTTCTTTCAGTTTTCTCTTAGTTTTTCCTATGTATTTAAGCCCACATGGGCACATAATCATGTAAATTACTCCCTCTGATTTACAATTGATAAAACTTCGTATCTCATATTCTCTAGTTTCTTTGGCATTCTTAAAAGTTTTTGTTCTCTCAACTAGCTTACAGTGTATACACGAGCCACAGGGAAACATTCCATTTGGTATTGGACCTAAAAGAGAGATACCAGAGAACTGTTAAATTTGATCAAGGACTTTGAAGTGGAGGACACCGACTACCTGGTGGGGATTGACATCGAGTCCCTGTATACCTCCATACCCCATAAGGTGGGTGTGGAGGCGGTGAGTTATTTCCTTGACTCATACAGGGGCTGGATGGGCGAGAGAAACCGGGTGGTCGTTGATCTTTTACAGTTGGTGTTGACAAATAATTGTTTCCTAGCAGATGGGGTGTTGTATCGACAGACGAGGGGGACGTCGATGGGGGCCGCGTGCGCACCGGCCTATGCATGTTTGCATCTCGGAGCGTGGGAGAGGCAGGATGTCTATCGCCGACCGGCTTTTGGTGCGCACGCGGCCCTCTGGCTTCGTTACATTGACGACGCCCTCCTCGTCTGGAGAGGTCCCCATGATGCTCTGTTGGAGTTTTTGGGGGGACTAAATGTAAATTCTAGGAACTTAAGAGTGACCTTCACTATAAGTATGGAAAAAATTTCCTTTTTGGATTTGGAAATAAGAAAGGGAAATAATAGACTCGAGACAGTTTTGTACAGAAAGAGAACAGCAGGTAATACTTATTTACATGGAACAAGCTTTCACCCTGAGAGTCAGAAGTGGGGGATACCCTATGGCCAGCTTGTACGGGTCCGACGGAATTGCTCTAAAGATGAGGAATTCCAAGAGGAAGCGATTAAAATGTGTGACCGTTTCAGAAAAAGAGAGTATCCTGAATATGTTCTTGAAGAGGCCTTTGAAAAAGCCTCGTCCCTTGATAGGGAGGAATGTCTTAAAAAGAGGACCAGGAAAAGGGGTGATGACAAGGTTAGGCTCGTCACCACTTATGGTTCACACTGGCCCCAATTAAGAAGAGTATTACAGAAGCACTGGCATGTCCTGAGTTTGGATCCTGATATACTCAGGGCGGTGGGTCCATACCCACTTCTGACTCCCCGAAGGGCACCAAATTTAAAGGATACTTTGGTTAGGGCCGAAGTGTACTCTAAAAGCACTAAGAAAAATGATGGACGGGGTTTTTTAGGTCCAATACCAAATGGAATGTTTCCCTGTGGCTCGTGTATGCACTGTAAGCTAGTTGAGAGAACAAAAACTTTTAAGAATGCCAAAGAAACTAGAGAATATGAGATACGAAGTTTTATCAATTGTAAATCAGAGGGAGTAATTTACATGATTATGTGCCCATGTGGGCTTAAATACATAGGAAAAACTAAGAGAAAACTGAAAGAACGCATAGGGGAGCATGTTACCAACATCAAAGAAGCAGATGAAAAAAGTCCTCTGGGTGCACATTTTGCCTTGTTTCATGATAGAAATCCAGATTGTTTGCGGTTCAAGGGGATCTTAAAACCCAAAAGGAATAAACGAGGGGGTGATCACGAAAAATTACTATACCAGATCGAGAACAGGTGGATTTACAATTTGGGAACATTAATTCCAAATGGATTGAATTCAGATTTAAATCTAGTCCATTTTCTACCTGCATATAAGAAATAAATGAGTGGTAGGTGAGAAACTGAATGTGGATTGCTGTGAGATCTGGAGTGAAGTGTTCCCCTTTAAGGCAGCATCAAAAGTCGTTTAGAATGTATGTCGGTTGCATGTAAGAATTTGTGGAAATTATTATGCAAAACGACATTATGGGACTATGGGGTCCTATGATTAAGGATCCCGTCAAGATGCACATGAAATCTGAAAAAGTGTAAGTGGTAATCTGATGAGCTATAGCAGATGGATATATCGGTATATTGTATGTACTTCCCTGCTATGATGAAAACGAGGCATAGTTACAACAGAGTGAGCTCTAGTAATGTGAAGAGGAGGATCGGTCCCGTGTGTCAGAACGAGGCTTGGTTCAAAGTTACTGCTCAAAAGAGAGAGCACGCCCACTGCCTTTCATCCACAGCAGCATCACACTGAAGAAGCCCACGTGATGTGGGCGTAATGCGTATGTGGGCGTGGCTAACTGCAAGAGGTTGATGGGACGCTCCTTTACCTCATGGATGCCGCAGGATTAATGTCCGTCCGCTGGGCTGCACAAACCAGGTACCTGGTGCTGCGGGACGCTGCAACACATCCATGAATACTCCCTCACTTTGAAGCAACAAGGTGAAAGCTTTTGTTAGACGTTTGGTGGCCGCGGTGAAGAGGACTCCCCGCTTTGAATGACTGTTACTGTCACATGCTGACTGGGCTTGGCTGCTAATTGATCTTACAGCCGCAGGCTGTCAGTAAGGCGGAATCCGGCCATGAAGGCGACGTAGAGAGAAGGACCTTGTTATGCTTACGAAAGTTTACCTGGGGGTTTTGGGTGAATTGTTGAAGATCCAGGTATCAGATGAGTTGATGGTTTCAGTCCAATGGAAGTGGGCAACCCTTTGCAAAATCTCAGTTTCCACGGAATGTCAGTCTTAAGATCGGCCGATCTGGATTGTGTGTGTGTGGTGTAACTGATGATGGATGTGAGGTTGGGAGCGCTCCTAGAAGAATAACCTATGCAGTTTTTTATGGGGGGGGAGGTTTGAATTGTGGGGAACAGCTGGGGGTTTGGAAGAGTTATTGACCAATAAAGTTTTGTACTTTTATAATTCTTTGAGTGGCGGTCACTCGTTTTTTGTTGTTGCTAATATTGTTTGGTGACCTGCCTTCCCCTTAATTGGGTGAATTAATTAATTAAGGACCTGTGCACCAGATTACTATCCAATGTGTGTATGGGTAACGTTTGCTGCATCTCATGTTTGAGTTACGGTGTGATATTGCAGTTATTCCTGCCCATGTCATGGCCACACCCATTTTTTTGCAGCGGCACAGTATTTCCCTCTCAGTTCAGCTATGCTTTAAAGGGATTACCTGTCTTGGCTGCCATTTGTTCATCTCCAAGCACCAGCTGGAGATTTTATGAAACAAATAAAATGTTGCGTTGACGGCGTGACTGGTGATTAGCCCTCCAGGTCTCTGTCATGTTTTACTCATCCGTAAGGCAGTATAAAGGCGTCCCCGCAATGTTTGTGCGCTGGAGAAGCCTCGTCCCCGGCTTCCCTCTTCTCCGACACGTTAATTATTGATCTTCAGAGAGGAGAAAATTTTCAAGGAAAGGCTTCAATTATCCCCCGGGGCCCTTTTACGTGTAATAGATCCACCGAGTGTCAGCCGCAGTTACCAAAGGCGGCGTACAAAGACGTCGTTCAGCTTTCAAACACAGAGGCATGTTAATCACTGGCGGATACGATCCCCCCATGGAACGTTACTCTTAACCTTTTCTTTCTTCCTCGTAGCTTTTTTGTTTGACACCATCAACAGAACCCAACAAAACCTATAAAAATTGATGCCTGCCACTGCAGCCAAAGATTGATTTACGCAAAATAGAGCCTTAGACAGGGTTCACATGTGTAGGCATGGAAAACATGTGCATATTTTTGTGGGCCAATTATTGGACAACCTGCGCGTTTGTCTATGTTAAAATGCAAGCATTTTGTTACAGTAGTTAAATAGGAACTTCAGCCTAAACAAACATACTGTCTTTAAGTTACATTAGTTATGTTAATTAAAATAGATAGGTAATATAATCTCTTACCCACCCTGTTTTAAAAGAACAGGCAAATGTTTGTGATTTCATGACGGTGGCCATCTTTTTTGTTGAAAGGAGGTGACAGGGAGCATGAGACACAGTTCCAACTGTCCTGTGTCCTGATCACCCCTCCCAGTTGCTAGGCAACGTGAATAACAACATAGGAAATCCCATCATGCTTTGCACAGCATCAGGGGGAAAAAGCCTGGGCAGTTTTCATTGATGGGGCGGAGCTTAGCTAAAAATACAGCTAAAATAAGACTTCTATAAGAAAAACAAAGTTCTGATGCTGTGAAACTGTGAAAGAAACACCAAGCCTTTTCAGTGCTGCTGAGTAGATTTTTTCTATCCTATAAGTTCCTATACCTGTTCTAATGTGGTCTGCATTACTGCAGCCTTTTCTAGTTGCACTGTCTCTGTAATATATCTAATCTTCTTTTCTTTGTCAAGCTTTGTCGACCCAGAGAGGAATGCACTGCCTCTGCTGTGATAGAGAGAAGTTATGCACACCTCCTCCACGTCCCCTGCAGGCTCTGTGTGTGTGTGTGTGTGTGTGTGTGTGTGTGTGTGTGTGTGTGCTTTGTTTATTAGTCACAGACAGGTCTCTGCTCTCAATTTAAGCTTGTCTGAGGGGGGAGGGAGCTGCCCATGCTGAGAAACTGTGAGAATCTCTGACTGGAGTTCACTATGTAATAAAAACGTGTAGTATACTGTAACATGATATATATATATATATATATATATATATATATATATATATATATATACTGTATATACACAAACATCACTTCCTAGTTTGCGGCCATGTTTTTTGTTTGTAAACACTGCCTAAAACTGGCGATTAAAAGCCTTTCTGTAATAAACTGCTCAGCTGCCTGTGCAGGCAGGCAGCTTTTTGACCATTGTTTAGGTTTGCATGCTGCAGGACTCTGGAAAGGAGAGCTTCTGTCAGTTTTGCAGCTTGTGTTTGCTGAGGAATTTGCATACGTTGTCATGCAAATTGCCTGGCCACATTCATTGGAGGCGTGTACTATAAGTACTATGTGTTTCCCACAATGCTTGGCTGGTCATAAGGATTCCTTCCTGTGAAACACTCCTGGAGGAGTGTCAGCCTTATTCTTGTTTGAAGTTCAGCTTAGAGTAATTTCTGAAACTGTGCTAGGCAGGTTCCCCTAGTGCAGTTAGGATTGCTTATCTGTTTTGTTTGTTCTGTTGCTATTGTCCTGTCCCAGCGGTGGTCGACAGGAAATCGTTCTGATCTCTGTTCTTGGAGTATAGCTGGTGCAGCGGTTGCTACCAGCTATCTCTTCTGATCTGTCTCACTTGGATCGCACTAGCATCTTGCGCTAGCGCTGTGGATCCTTCTGTTCTGCCTTCCTGGATCGCACTAGCATCCTGCGCTAGTGCTGTGGATCCTTCTGTTCTGCTACTCTGTCTGCCTGGATCGCACTCGCCTAGCGCTAGTGCTGTGGATCCTTCTGTTCTGCTACTCTGTACCTGGATCGCACTAGCATCCTGCGCTAGTACTGTGGATCCTTCTGTTCTGTCTTCCTGGATCGCGCTAGCCACTTTCGCTAGTGCTGTGGATCCTATCTCTCGCTTGTCCCTGTTTTCGTGTGTCTGTCTTGTCTGCTACGAACGCTTGCTGGAGGCTCGGTGAGGTAACCGTTAAGCAAGCACTCGCGTCCTCTGTTACATGTTTGTCTGTCGATGGTTAGTTAGGCGTGCTTGTCTCTATTGTGCTTATCACGTGGAGACCGCGCATGAACGCGTGCACTGTTGCGAATGAGTGCGGTGTTCGCGTTCAGTTAGCGTTTGTTATTTTCCGTATCTCCTCATTGTATGAATTGCTGTGCCTTTGCTATCCTCGTATTCTGTTCTGATCTGCCTTGTGTCACTTTTGACAATCGCCTTTCTTGCGGTTGCGTTTCTGTTTCATATCTGCTGTTGTGTGTGCGCTGTCGCGGGGTGGCGACTAGATTGGCGCACACACATACAACCTGTCCCTTTGCTCGTTCTCATTCGCAATCGCTTCTCTTGCGATTGCGTTCTGCGCTTCGTACAATTCCTGTCTGGCATCTGTGGAGGTACAGAGGATTGGTTCCTCTGCACTCCTCAGCGCCATCTGCTGACAGGAATTTCCCTCTACGGGTGCTTAGCACCTTTTGCTGGGTTCCTTCAATTATACGCTTGTGGAGGATTTCTGCCGTATCAGCGCACGCGTTGTGCGCTGATCACGGAGAAAGTTCCACAATCGTTACACTTTCCCCAGTATCTTTGTGTATCCTTTTGTGTGGGGAGAGACAGCACATATCTCCCTACACAAAATTAGCAAAATGTGGATTCTCTTTTTCCTAATCATTGTTCAAAGTTCTCAAATTTGTAAAAATGTATACCTTGCGAAAATCCCATATGTTTCTGTAACAAATCCCAAATTTGAGATTACTCTTTGTGGTCAGCCCAGTTCACATTAGCGTTTTTTTTGCGGAACGTAACCGGAACGTATACTGTGTAAACGGAACGGATGTGAAAGGATCCAATGTTAACCTATGGATCCATTCACATGTGGCCGTTGATACGGATACGTTCCTTACGTTCCATTCCCCGGACCTAAAAAATGCAGCAGGCCCTAATTTTCCGGACCGTTCTGCTCAGCGGAATGGAACCAGACGAAAAATGCTGCAGTATTGGGGCAATGGAAAACTGAACGTTTCTTCACACTAGTGAAGAAACGGACCGTTCCACGGGGGATGGGGGGATGTGGGGACACAAACCTAAGCAGCGGGAGGGTGAGGGAGGGTAAAATACATACCTAATGCTCTTTTGAAGCTGGCGGTAGAGGCTTCCGTCTTCTTCTGCGTCATGTGACTACATGATGCTTCATGTGACTAGTCACATAACTCGCTGTGTAGTCACAGCGGAAGAAGAGAAAGCCTCTACCACTGGTTACAAAAGAGCATTAGGTATGTATTTAACAGCAAACTGAGTGAAAACTGATTCGATCGATCATTAATCAGATCCGGTTTCACTTTTCATTTGGCAGTGTGCACAGAGCCATCCGAATCCGGTGAAGTGGAGACCGGATTCGCTCACCGGATCCGTTTGGCTCAAAACGCTAATGTGGACTGGGCCTTATTGTCTATGTGACCCAACTGCAAGGAATGTCATGTACACATGGCTCATGCTGGGAATACCACCTCCCGATCACCATGTAGGAGTAGGTGGCCTCAGCACTAGGATCTCCAGAAGAAAAGAAGTCCAAAGATGTTTCAATTTTGTCATGACTCATTGCCACCAAGAAAGAGAGAAAAACCACGTAACATAAACAGACCTTAGTCCTTAAAATGGATATTGGCATTTAGTGACCTTATTAAGTAAGTAACCTTCTCTCCATAATGCACCTGTTGTGACCTAATGGTGGAAAGTGCTCTACGACGTCGCCTTTTGAAAGTTCAATCAAGTCAAAGCCTTTTGCAGTCCATCTTCGTAATTGCTATGCTTTCATTTCCCCCTGATCTGCCTCATCCTGTACCTTTAAAATGGAGTTAATCTGTTAACTTATTATAACAGTTTAAAAGCATCTCACAGACGAGTCAATACCTACAAGGAATCACTAATTACAAAAATAACAAAGCAATTAATTCTATGATAGACCAGCGCTCGGCTTAGAGAGAATTATGTTGTGTAAGCCAAACCATCGATCTGATACATAATAAATTACGCTCTTATCTTTTGTAATTAGTATGTTTCTGTTTTTTTTAATGATTTTACTTGGAGTGGGGGGCTGAAAGTGAAGGAGTTACTTATACAGCCATCGCTAATGTCAAGAGAAGTATTGGCATATCTCAGGACTAATCCCATCTAACTTGGAAAACCATGTTGACAATTTGTTCTAAACTTGAATCTCGAGCCAAGTCTTAGAGCACTTTAGTGGTATATTAATTTTACCTGAACTTGCACAATTTACTATGTAAGTGTCAATGCATTTTTTTTGCATTTTAAGAGAACCCGAACTGAGGCTCAGGTTTAGAAACACATACTGTATATACTCGAGTATAAGCCTAATTTGTGGGCAAAAAAAGGTGGGCCAAAAGTAGGGGTATTGGCTTACACTTGAGTCATTACTCTTTGACTAACCCCCACAGTGCCCCCACTATATGCACAGTGGTGCATCATCTGAGGGATATCACACACTTGAAATTTCCCAGCTAACCTCACCTCGAGCTGTAGCCTTGGAAGGCATACAGGGACAGTGTCTACTGAGTGGTGGGAATCCTTGCATTCCTATATCAAATTTTACATACATGACTATGTGGCTCTGCATTCCTTGCTTTATCTTTATGCCAGCTTAAAGTTTGCAATAGGAGTTCTTTGCGTGTCCATCTCCATTGTAAGCCTATGTTCCGGCTATTGCAATCAACTAAATTTATGTTGTTTTTGTAACATATGTTTTTTTCCCAGCTATGGCTGCAAACCACTTATGGAGGTGTTGTGGTTGTAGCTTTTGCCACTCCCGGCTTATACTCGGGTCACTTTTTTCCCCTGGTTTTAGGTAAAAGTGTGTGTGGGGGGGAGGGGGGGGGGGAGGGGGGGGGAGGCTTATACTGGGGTCAGCTTATACTAGATTATATATAGTACTTGCCTAAAGAAAGGGAGCCTCTTGATCCTAATGAAGTTTCCCACAGCATCCACGACATCCTCTGTCACTGCTCGGGACCCCTTCAGCCAATTTGAGTGCGCCCATGCCTGCTCAGTAGCATAAAGCCTCTCATGCACAATTGGCTCTGGCTTACAGGCGTAGCTGCACTCACATAGGCGCAGTAAGTAAGCACTCTTGCTTGATGATTTACATTTTTAACTACTTGGCGACCGCGTCACGCCCCAGGACCACCTAACGCCAATCGGTGTAAAGTCCTGGGGCGGGGAATTGCAGGAGATCGCGCACCGATGCACACGCATCTCCGCTTGGATGATGGAGCTCCGCTCCATCATTAGTCTCTCAGTGGCGATCGCCGCCAAGAGACTGTCATACTGCGAAACCGCCATCTATTTACTCTGTACAGCGCTGTACTGGGGACAGCCGTGTGACACTCTGGAGGCAGGGAAGCGATCCACCGTTATAGGCTGAAGCCTATGACAGCTGATTTCACTGATTGGCTGGCGGGGTTTAAAAAAATAAATAAATATCAAAATGTATTAATGAAAAATGGAAATAAATATTAAAAATAATTAAAAAAAAAAACATCCTGGAAGCATCAAAGCCCAACAGAAAACTCTGTTGGTGGGCAAAAAAGGGGGGGGGGGAATCATGTGTGTGCTGAGTCTTACAGCTCTGCAGCAAGCCCTTAAAGAGAATCAGAGACGTTGGAAAAAAGATGTTATACATACCTGGGGCTTCCTCCAGCCCCATAAGCCTGGATCGCTCCCACGCCGCCGTCCTCCACTGCCTCTGTCCGCCGGTACCGGGTCCCGTACTTTCGGCCGGTCGAGCCAGTCGACGCAAGCGCAGTGCGTCACTGCCGGCGGACGCGGCCAATTGTACGCAAGGGCAGGGACTCCCTCCATATCCTTATGCATGCGCCTCCATACTACGCAGGCGCTTGCGTAAGGATATGGAGGGAGTCCCTGCTCTTGCGTACAGTTGGCCGCGTCCGCCGGAGGTGACAGGACCCGGTAGAGGCGATAGAGGCTGCGGAGGACGCCGCGTGGGAGCAATCCAGGCTTATGGGGCTGGAGGAAGCCCCAGGTATGTATAAAAGCTTTTTCATTTTTTTAATACTGTTCATCTCTGGTTCCCTCTAAAGCTGCAGTGGCCTATTTTGTAAAAAATGGCCTGGTCACTAGAGGAGTTTAAGCCCAGGGCTCTCAAGTGGTTAAAAAAGCTTCAATCGTCAGAGTTAATCTTTTCAGTTCAAACAGGCTTTTTAACAAACCCATTTTCCATTATGCACATTTTTTCCTGGACAATAACTGGATGGTTTGCGTCCCGCCGAAATGAATAGTTGTCCTTTGCAACCTTGACATTAATGTTTCCATCAGGGCCACGCTCTTTCGCAAACACGGCTCAAACGATGTGTGCGTTTCATCCATTGCGCCGCCATCAACGTGGCGCTGCCAAAATGTTTTGGCATGTGACAAGCTTGTAATTTGGAAACATGTTTCCCTCCCAGGTCTCCTCCTGACAGAGACAAGATGGCAGATTTCCGGAATGTTCTGGGACTCTGCTGAGATGGATAGCTGTGAAAATACAGCAGAAATCAAGGACCGTTTCAGGTTAGGTTGCATCTCAATTAAAGCAAATTTACTGATGATGATTTTTTTTTACGTGTGTGTTATATTATTGGAGATAAAATTATTTCTTTTCACACCTCCCAACATTTGAAAATGAGAAAGATGGACACACCGGGACGGACAGAGAGAGTCGAGGCAAAAGGTGGATGTGGCTAAATTGGTTTAATTTAAAAATAGATAATAGCTGAAGTATACGCAGCATATATTGTCATATTTACAGACTATTAGGTAGCCAGAGTGGATGTGACCTCCCACAATCTCAGATCAAGGATCTAAAAACTTTGTCACCTCATCGCCCCATGTCAGTCCATCTCAAAACATTTGAAGCCAGAGCCTTCTGTTATGCTGCTCCTACACATTCCATACCTGACAATGTACGGGGGTCGGGGGAAAATGAGTTGAACTTACCCGGGGCTTCTAATGGTCCCCCGCAGACATCCTGTGCCCGCGCAGCCACTCACCGATGCTCCGGTTCACTTCAGGAATTTCAGACTTTAAAGTCTAAAAACCAATGCACCTGCGTTGCCGTGTCCTCGATAGTGTTGGGCGAACATCTAGATGTTCGGGTTTGGGCCGAACAGGCCGAACATGGCCGCGATGTTCGGGTGTTCGACCCGAACTCCGAACATAATGGAAGTCAATGGGGACCCGAACTTTTGTGCTTTGTAAAGCCTCCTTACATGCTACATACCCCAAATTTACAGGGTATGTGCACCTTGGGAGTGGGTACAAGAGGAAAAAAAAATGTAGCAAAAAGAGCTTATAGTTTTTGAGAAAATCGATTTTAAAGTTTCAAAGGGAAAACTGTCTTTTAAATGCGGGAAATGTCTGTTTTCTTTGCACAGGTAACATGCTTTTTGTCGGCATGCAGTCATAAATGTAATACATATAAGAGGTTCCAGGAAAAGGGACCGGTAACGCTAACCCAGCAGCAGCACACGTGATGGAACAGGAGGAGGGTGGCGCAGGAGGAGAAGGCCACGCTTTGAGACACAACAACCCAGGCCTTGCATGAGGACAAGAAGCGTGCGGATAGCAATTTGCATTTTGTCGCCATGCAGTCATAAATGTAATACAGATGAGAGGTTCAATAAACAGGGACCGGAAACGCTAACCCATCACAGATGTTCATTGTTCATGTTACTTGGTTGGGGTCCGGGAGTGTTGCGTAGTCGTTTCCAATCCAGGATTGATTCATTTTAATTTGAGTCAGACGGTCTGCATTTTCTGTGGAGAGGCGGATACGCCGCCGATCTGTGACGATGCCTCCGGCAGCACTGAAACAACGTTCCGACATAACGCTGGCTGCCGGGCAAGCCAGTACCTCTATTGCGTACATTGCCAGTTTGTGCCAGGTGTCTAGCTTCGATACCCAATAGTTGAAGGGTGCAGATGGATTGTTCAACACAGCTACGCCATCTGACATGTAGTCCTTGACCATCTTCTCCAGGCGATCGGTGTTGGAGGTGGATCTGCACGCTTGCTGTTCTGTGTGCTGCTGCATGGGTGTCAGAAAATTTTCCCACTCCAAGGACACTGCCGATACCATTCCCTTTTGGGCACTAGCTGCGGCTTGTGTTGTTTGCTGCCCTCCTGGTCGTCCTGGGTTTGCGGAAGTCAGTCTGTCGGCGTACAACTGACTAGAGGAGGGGGAGGATGTCAATCTCCTCTCTAAAGTCTCCACAAGGGCCTGCTGGTATTCTTCCATTTTGACCTGTCTGGCTCTTTCTTCAAGCAGTTTTGGAACATTGTGTTTGTACCGTGGATCCAGAAGGGTATAAACCCAGTAATTGGTGTTGTCCAGAATGCGCACAATGCGTGGGTCGCATTCAATGCAGTCCTAGGCCGAAGAGGTCATAGCCTAGGGTCACAAAACCTGTTTATTTGGGCAATTTCAATGGTGGCGAGTCTGACGTACATAAATCGCAGCAATGGCCGTTAGCAACGTCTGAATCTCACGAAATGTCTCATGCAGGTAGAAGACATATTGTTAGACTTGGGCTCCAAAGATGGGTTCCCTACATCTCTGCAAACCAGAGTTACAGGGCTCCAAATTTGGTAAAATCCCCCATAGGCTTTCATTGGGCCTCCTATTTACAGTTCCAAAATCTCACATCTTTTCAAAGGGCAATTACTCAGCAGTGGCAAATTTTCTAGCATTGTAGGGACCCTTAGGGGGAACATGACTGGTGAGTTTCGGGCCCCTAGGCCAAAGAGGTCATAGCCTAGGGTCACAAAAACCTGTTTATTTGGGCTATTTCAATGGTAGTGATGGTGACGTACATAAATCGCAGCAATGGCCGTTAGCAAAGTCTGAATCTCACGAAATGTCTCATGCAGGTAGAAGACATATTGTTAGACTTGGATTCCAAAGATGGGGTCCCTACATCTCTGCAAACCAGAGTTACAGGGGTCCAAAATTGGTAAAATCCCCCACAGGATTTCATTGCCTCCCTATTTCACTTTCCAAAATCTCACATCTTTTCAAAGGGCAATGGCTCAGCAGTACCAAATTTTCTAGCATTGTAGGGACCCTTAGGGGGAACATGACTGGTGAGTTTCGGGCCCCTAGGCCGAAGAGGTCATAGCCTAGGGTCACAAAAACCTGTTTATTTGGGCTATTTCAATGGTAGTGATGGTGACGTACATAAATCGCAGCAATGGCCGTTAGCAAAGTCTGAATCTCACGAAATGTCTCATGCAGGTAGAAGACATATTGTTAGACTTGGATTCCAAAGATGGGGTCCCTACATCTCTGCAAACCAGAGTTACAGGGGTCCAAAATTGGTAAAATCCCCCATAGGATTTCATTGCCTCCCTATTTCACTTTCCAAAATCTCACATCTTTTCAAAGGGCAATGGCTCAGCAGTACCAAATTTTCTAGCATTGTAGGGACCCTTAGGGGGAACATGACTGGTGAGTTTCGGGCCCCTAGGCCAAAGAGGTCATAGCCTAGGGTCACAAAAACCTGTTTATTTGGGCTATTTCAATGGTAGTGATGGTGACGTACATAAATCGCAGCAATGGCCGTTAGCAAAGTCTGAATCTCACGAAATGTCTCATGCAGGTAGAAGACATATTGTTAGACTTGGATTCCAAAGATGGGGTCCCTACATCTCTGCAAACCAGAGTTACAGGGGTCCAAAATTGGTAAAATCCCCCACAGGATTTCATTGCCTCCCTATTTCACTTTCCAAAATCTCACATCTTTTCAAAGGGCAATGGCTCAGCAGTACCAAATTTTCTAGCATTGTAGGGACCCTTAGGGGGAACATGACTGGTGAGTTTCGGGCCCCTAGGCCGAAGAGGTCATAGCCTAGGGTCACAAAAACCTGTTTATTTGGGCTATTTCAATGGTAGTGATGGTGACGTACATAAATCGCAGCAATGGCCGTTAGCAAAGTCTGAATCTCACGAAATGTCTCATGCAGGTAGAAGACATATTGTTAGACTTGGATTCCAAAGATGGGGTCCCTACATCTCTGCAAACCAGAGTTACAGGGGTCCAAAATTGGTAAAATCCCCCATAGGATTTCATTGCCTCCCTATTTCACTTTCCAAAATCTCACATCTTTTCAAAGGGCAATGGCTCAGCAGTACCAAATTTTCTAGCATTGTAGGGACCCTTAGGGGGAACATGACTGGTGAGTTTCGGGCCCCTAGGCCGAAGAGGTCATAGCCTAGGGTCACAAAAACCTGTTTATTTGGGCTATTTCAATGGTAGTGATGGTGACGTACATAAATCGCAGCAATGGCCGTTAGCAAAGTCTGAATCTCACGAAATGTCTCATGCAGGTAGAAGACATATTGTTAGACTTGGATTCCAAAGATGGGGTCCCTACATCTCTGCAAACCAGAGTTACAGGGGTTCAAAATTGGTAAAATCCCCCATAGGATTTCATTGCCTCCCTATTTCACTTTCCAAAATCTCACATCTTTTCAAAGGGCAATGGCTCAGCAGTACCAAATTTTCTAGCATTGTAGGGACCCTTAGGGGGAACATGACTGGTGAGTTTCGGGCCCCTAGGCCGAAGAGGTCATAGCCTAGGGTCACAAAAACCTGTTTATTTGGGCTATTTCAATGGTAGTGATGGTGACGTACATAAATCGCAGCAATGGCCGTTAGCAAAGTCTGAATTTTACGAAATGTCTCATGCAGGTAGAAGACATATTGTTAGACTTGGATTCCAAAGATGGGGTCCCTACATCTTTGCAAACCAGAGTTACAGGGGTCCAAAATTGGTAAAATCCCCCAAGTAACATGAACAATGAACATCTGTGATGGGTTAGCGTTTCCGGTCCCTGTTTATTGAACCTCTCATCTGTATTACATTTATGACTGCATGGCGACAAAATGCAAATTGCTATCCGCACGCTTCTTGTCCTCATGCAAGGCCTGGGTTGTTGTGTCTCAAAGCGTGGCCTTCTCCTCCTGCGCCACCCTCCTCCTGTTCCATCACGTGTGCTGCTGCTGGGTTAGCGTTACCGGTCCCTTTTCCTGGAACCTCTTATATGTATTACATTTATGACTGCATGCCGACAAAAAGCATGTTACCTGTGCAAAGAAAACAGACATTTCCCGCATTTAAAAGACAGTTTTCCCTTTGAAACTTTAAAATCGATTTTCTCAAAAACTATAAGCTCTTTTTGCTAAATTTTTTTCCCTCTTGTACCCACTCCCAAGGTGCACATACCCTGTAAATATAAGGAGGCTTTACAAAGCACGAAAGTTCGGGTCCCCATTGACTTCCATTATGTTCGGAGTTCGGCCATGTTCGGCCCGAACCCGAACATCTAGATGTTCGCCCAATACTACACGTGACCCGTTCGGCCAATCACAGCGCTAGCCGAACGTTCGGGTAACGTTCGGCCATGCGCTCTTAGTTCGGCCATATGGCCAAACAGTTTGGCCGAACACCATCAGGTGTTCGGCCGAACCCGAACATCACCCGAACAGGGTGATGTTCTGCAGAACCCGAACAGTGGCGAACACTGTTTGCCCAACACTAGTCCTCGATCCCGCTGATGTCACCAGGAGCGTACTGCGCAGGCCCAGTATGGTCTGTGTCTGCGCAGTACGCTCCTGGTGACATCAGCGGGATCGAGGACATGGCAACGCAGGCACAGTGGTTTTCAGACTTTAACCACTTCACCACTGAGGGGTTTTACCCCTTGAACTCCAGAGCAATTTTCACCTTTCAGCGCTCCTTCCATTCATGCGTCTATAACTTTATTATTACTTATCGCAATGAAATGAACTATATCTTGTTTTTTTGCGCCACCAATTAGGCTTTCTTTAGGTGGGACATTATGCCAAGAATTATTTTATTCTAAATGTGTTTTAACGGGAAAATAGGAAAAAATGTGGGAAAAATTATTATTTTTCAGTTTTCGGCCATTATAGTTTTTAAATAATGCATGCTACTGTAATTAAAACCCATGAAATGTATTTGCCCATTTGTCCCGGTTATAAAACTGTTTATGTCCCTATCACAATGTTCAGCGCCAATATTTTATTTAGAAATAAAGGTGCATTTTTTCAGTTTTGCATCCATCCCTAATTAAAAGCCCGTAGTTTATAAAGTAACAGTGTTATACCCTCTTGACATAAATATTTAAAAAGTTCAGTCCCTAAGGTAACTATTTATGTTTTTTTTTAATTGTATTTTTTTTTTAATTACAAAAATAAAATAAAATTGGGGAGTGTGGGAGGTAATGAGTTAATTTATTGTGTTAAACTAATGTATTTGTATATGTAAAATGCTTTAGGGTGTAGTTTTACTATTTGGCCACAAGATGGCCACAGGGAGCTTGTTTACGTGCGACTTGTAAGCGTCCGGAAGGACGCTTACAGGAAGCACTACAAGTCTGGGAAGATCACAATGATCACACTCAAAGAAGCAGCAGATCATTGCGGGAGCTTAGATCAACGAACGGGAATGGATTTACCCGTTCATTGATCTCCGGGCGAGCGGGCGGCGGCGTGCACAAGCGGCGGGAGCGTGCGCACGAGTGGCGGGAGCGCGGACAGTGGTGGTAGCGCGGAAGGTACGGATTTCTCCGTCCCTTGGTTTTTTAGGGGGGGAAAGAGGGACGGAGAAAATTGTACCGTGGGGGGTAAAGTGGTTAAAGTCTGAAATTCTAAAAGTGAACCGGAGGCGGGGCCGGAGCATCGGTGAGTGGCTGCGCGGGCACAGGATGTCTGCGGGGGACCGTTAGAAGCCCCGGGTAAGTTCAACTCATTTTCCCCCCTATCCGCTACAGTATCCCTTTAAGTGTTCTATAAAAAGGTAGTTTTCAGGGGTGTAACTATAAGGCACTGGGCCCCCTGCAAAACTTTGGATTGGGCACCCTAACAACTTGCCCCCCCCCCCCTTCCCCGCTTTCTGCACAGGTAAACTGAGAACTACTGTTATACAGTCCTCCAGCATCACTACAGTTCACAGCTTTTGGGGAGGGGGTGGAGAGGTTGGGGGTAGGATGTTGTACAATATAGCCTGCTGCACACTGACTGTCTACAACTCTTTGTCTATAAATCTTTGTACGATTTGTTATCAGTGGCTCAGCAAATTCAGTCATTAGAACAATTGTGCAGTGAGCAGAAAGTATTTTTCTCTCAGTGCCCTGAGTTGTCAGTCTCTCCACAGGGGCCCCTCTGGCTTCTGGACCCCCCTGCAGCTGCATCCCTTGCAGGGTCTATTGTTACGGCCCTGTATACTTACCTGGTGTCCGTTCGTAGACCTGCCCCCTAGCAGAAGAGGTCATACTGTAGGTGCTTATTTAGGACCAATCAGAGAAATGATGCATATCCTGTGACTGTGATTACCCAAATCTCTCTCATGACAGGGAAAAGAAACATCTCCCTCCACTGGGCCCCCTGCGGCTACTGAGCCCCACTGCGACTGCATCCTTTGCAGGGTTTGTTGTTACATGAGCTTCTACCGACCCCCTGCAATTGCCCTGTTCCCGCGCCGGTACTGAATGATCCTCCGGTCCCCCGCCATAGCTCAGTTTTGGTTTCGGTGACTGAGCCTGTCGCCAGTGTGCCTGCGCAGCACTGGCCATGCGCGTTTTCGTCCATGTTTCTGGCGGTTATGGCGTTCTGCACAATAATAGAAAATCTCTACTGTGCCTGTGCAGGATGCTACCAGCAACAGGAGCTTGAAAGAGGACTCGCGCTTCCAGGGCTGTGCAAGCGCAGTGGCGGGTGAGAGGCTCAGTCGCTGAATCCGAAACTGAACCACAGCAGCGGCCTGGAGGATCCTAGAGTACTGGCACAAACACAGGGTGACTGCAGGGGGGCGGTAGAAGCCTTAGGTAAGTAAAACTGCCTTTTTATAGAACACTTAAAGAGAAACTCCGACCAAGAATTGAACTTTATCCCAATCAGTAGCTTATACCCCCTTTTACATGAGAAATCTATTCCTTTTCACAAACAGACCATCAGGGGGCGCTGTATGACTGATATTGAGGTGAAACCCCTCCCACAAGAAACTCTGAGGACTGTGGTACTCCTGGCAGTTTCCTGTCTGTGAACCTTGTTGCATTGTGGGAAATAGCTGTTTACAGCTGTTTCCAACGGACAAAAAAAGCATGCAGCAGCTACATCACCTGCCAACAGTAAAAATGGCACCATGTAATAAATGTCAGAATGTAAATCAGGGATTTAAAAGATTTTACAATGGGCAAACACTGACTAAATAATTTATACATAATTATTGAAAAAATGAAGCACTTTTTATGACATTATTTTCACTGGAGTTCCTCTTTAAGTATCCCTCTAAGGCCCTAATCACAAAAGGTAAATAGAAAGAATCACTTGGCCGGGCCCCCGGAAACTTTACAGCACAAAAGAAGCCAGCTTTCAAATTATACACTCCCCTTGTAAAATCCTGGTTCAAGTTCCCTTTGCTTGATCCACATTTTATGGAGTTATAATTTTAAAAAGAGCATTTAAAAAATATATATATATTTCTTAGCCTTTGGAAAATGAAAATATAAAGTTAAAGAAGCACTGTTGTGGCATATAGAGATGTCGCGAATGGTTCTCTGGCGAACGGTTCCAGGCAAACTTCGGGTGGTTTGCATTTGCCTGCGAAGGCGAACTTTCCCGGAAATTCGATTCGTCCCATAATGCACTTTTGAGCAGAACTTTGACCCTCTACATCACAGCCAGCAGGCACATTGTTGCCAATCAGACTGCACTCACTCATGGAGCCCCACCCCCCCCTTATAAAAGGCAAGGTCCTTGTGCCGTTTTACTCACTAGTCTGCCTGCACTAATTAGTTAAGGGACAGCTGCTGACAGACTCTGCTAGGGAGAGTATAATTAGGCTCTTATAGGCTTGTTCCTAGCTAATTGTTATTACTTTCCTCACTCCCTCCTCGCGGAGGGAGGAGGGTCTCATCTTCCAGGGAATTGTAGAATTTCAAAAGCCAGCTTATATACCTTGGCCAGGAATTGAACCCAGGTCTTGGCCGTGAATTGAACCCAGGTCTGAGTGCTTGGTAGATAGCTCTCTTAACCGCTATACCACCACCAACACTACATGCTGAAGGCAGCCTAGCATGTACCATTATGATATATCCTAGAGAAAAATGAGCTTGCTTAAAGATTTGTAGGCTTTTAAAAGCCAGCTTACATACCTTGGCCAGGAATTGAACCCAGATCTGAGTGCATGGTAGATAGCTCTCTTAACCGCTATACCACCACCAACACTACATGCTGAAGGCAGCCTAGCATGTACCATTATGATATATCCTAGAGAAAAATGAGCTTGCTTAAGGATTTGTAGTATGTCAAAAGCCAACTCACATTGGCCAGGAATAGAACACAGTCTCTGTGGCACAATTGGTTAGCGTGTTTGGCTGTTAACTAAAAGGTTGGTGGTTCAACCCCACCCAGGCATGGCCTTGCCTTTTGCGTTCAACAGTTGTCCGAAGAGAACCCCAGATAGCCATGTAGATTCATCTTTCTCTCTCTCTCTCAATCTCTAGTAGGGATGGTCACCGCTTTCCCCGGAATTGTATTTTCCGTAATTTTGGATGGAAATTGGTCATTCCATTCCGTTTGGTCGGAACGGAATTGCTTTTTCACTCCGGCAGAATTCCGAAATTGCCTGTGAAATTCTGCTGGTATCCGTTGATGCCATTGAAGTGAATTTTCAGCTTAAAACCATTAAGTCCTAGAGAGAGAGAGAGAGAGCAAGCTCATTTTTCTCTTGGGTATATCACAGTGGTACATGCTAGGCTGGCTTCAGCATGTAGTGTTGGTGGTGGTATAGCGGTTAAGAGAGCTATCTACCATGCACTCAGACTTGGGTTCAATTCCCAGCCAAGGTATGTGTAAGCTGGCTTTTGAAAGCCTACAAGTCTTTAAGCAAGCTCATTTTTCTCTAGGATATATCATAATGGTACATGCTAGGCTGGTTTCAGAATGAAGTGTTGGTGGTGGTATAGCGGTTAAGAGAGCTATCTACCATGCACTCAGACCTGAGTTCAATTCCTGGTCAAGACCTGGGTTCAATTCCCAGCCAAGGTATATAAGCTGGCTTTTGAAATTCTACAATTCCCTGGAAGATGAGACCCTCCTCCTTCGGGGAGTAGGGAGAGAGGGAGGGATACACTGTCTGATGTTGTAAAGCAGTGTAGGCCTGTAATTGAACATTGAATGAGATTTCTGACCTTAAAATAGGGGTTTATGTGAAACCTAGATTTTTGCCTGGGACTTTTGATGTGTATTTCACTCAATCATGTCTTCCTCCATGTATTAGATCCCTTGAAACATGTTTTCTATCATTTTTCCAGCCGGTAGAAAATGTTCTAAATTTTTAAGTACGCCTCCCCATTGAAGTCTATTGCGGTTCGCTAACTTTTCTGTGAACCGAACCTTCCGCGGAAGTTCGTGAACAGGGTTCGCGAACCGAAAATCGGAGGTTCGCGACATTACTAGTGGAATATAGTAGTTGGATATTGTAATGGTTAAAGGGAACCTGAACTGAGTAAAATTATTTAAAATAAACACATGACGTAGCTGCAAATGAATATTACATACTAACCTCACTGTCAGTTCCTCTCAGAAGCTCACCATTTTCTCCTTACAGTGATCCCTTCCAGTTCTGACAATATTTTGTCAGAACTGAAATATACCAGTTGCTGTCAGTTATATATCAGCTGCTGTCAGGTACAACTGAATGTGCAAGGTACTGTCCATGTTTCCCTATGGCTCAAGTGGATGATATTACAGTTTAACAGTGTGCTGACCAGGAAGCTGTTATGGGGTAAATTTCCATTTTTAAAATGGAGGACAGAGAATTCCATTGATCACAGTGGACAAACGGGACGCAGGAGAGGAGAAAGAGATTGAGGAATAGACTACACGGGAGGTAAGTATGACCAGTGCATGTTTATTTTGACTTTTTATTTTCAGTTCAGGTTCTCTTTAAGGGCTCAAGCTCTGACACAGGAGACCTGGGTTCAAGTCTTGGCTCTTCACGGTCAGTAGGCCTGCATCTCTTCAGTAAGGAGTTATTGGGCAAGATTCCCTAAGGCCTCTTTTTCATGGGCAGTGAAATGTCTCCAAACTTTCACACCTGCTCACTGCTGCCTGGTAACTGCTTGCTGAGCACACAGCTCAACTGCCCATGGAAAAGAGGCCTAACACTGCTACTGCCTACTGAGTGTGCCCTAGTGGCTGCCTCACAACAGGAGACAAGCGCTATACAAATACTGGAATTTTGCTGTAAGTTATTCAGGATACCCACTTTTACGGTAATATTCCTGGTTTCAACATAAGAATCACTTCCTATATCAATGTATTGCTGTATATTGGTATGTAGCCCCACCCACCCAGTGATGCTTGGCTTGAGGCCTCTTTTCCACGGACTATTGAGCTGTGTGCTCAGCAAGCAGTTGCCAGGCAGCAGCGAGCAGTTACCAGGCAGCAACAAGCAGTTACTAGGCAGCAGTGAGCAGTTGTGAGAGTTTGAGAGGCATTTCACTGCCTAGCAACAGTCCTTGGAAAAGAGTCTAGCTATGCAGAATTCTTCTTCCAAAACATCCTGGGAGACCAGGCATTATTTTCACTGGCTTCGGAAAGAAAAAAAAAACATTCAGCAGAGGTGCACCTGACAGGACTACCAAAGGTTGCCACCTGAAATTAAATGTAAATCAGGGTGAGGAAACAATGGGCAAACACTGACTAAATTATTTTATAAATAAATATTCTAAAAAAAATGAATTACTTTATTTTCATTACAGTTCCTTTAAATGTAAATTTGCATTTTTAGATTGCAGAATGTGGACAATTTTTTCCCATTTTTTACACACTTTTTTTTTTTTTTTAATCAATAATTTTATTCTATATAAAGTAAAAGTAATTCTAATAAGGAAACTGAAGCTTCAATGGGCCATTGCGCCATTTAGGCAAAACACGAGATGTCTTTTTTTGCTAATTATTTTCTTAAGTATCCGAAAGTGTTGCTACAATCGATAAAGAACAAATCTAAAACAATCACAAGCTTAATTAGCACATTAATAGCAAATGCCATGCCTTAGCTACGCTATTAAAGCTGCTATTGTTAGATTAATCTAGGGTGCCCGTGGAGGTGTTAATAAATTACTATTTCATCCCTTCATTTATCTAACTACCAGTTGTGTATAAGAAATATATTAAGAACTGTGCATAGAAGGGCTTTCTGGAGCCCCTTCTGCAGGTAGTGCCCTAGGTTGGTGCCATGACAGCCTTTTTATTTTTGGATGCTACAACCCCTTTTAAAGTGAACCTCCAGACTAAAAATCGACTCAGCAGCACTGAAAAGGCTTGGTGTTTCTTCAACAGTTTCACAGCATCAGAACTTTGTTTTTCTTACCCAAGCCTCATTTTTAGCTACACAGAAGCTAAGCTCCGCCCCATCAAAGAAATCTGTTCCCTGTCACCTCCTTTTAATCAAAAACATGGCTGCCCCATGAAATCACAAACATTTGCCTGTTCTTTTAAAACAGGGTGGGTAAGAGATTATATTACCTATCTATTTTAAGTAACATAACTAATGTAACTTAATGGCAGTATGTTTGTTTAGGCTGAAGTTCCTCTTTAACAGCAATTATACTGCTAATGGCTGCCTGCACAACCTCATCTAATATACTTTAGGGCTGGTTCACGCAGACGGCAGGCGGTGTTGGGGCGATCTGAAGCTGCGTCGTCCTGTGACGTCTGTTCAGGGGCGGCGGTATGGCAATCATCGGCTTCCCGTCGCAATCATCATTTCTCACGGGGCTGCAGAGTTGGAGTCGGAGTCGAGGAGTCGGAGTCAGGGCAATTTTGGGCACCCGGAGTCGGAGTTGAAGTCGGAGTCGTTGATTTCATAAACTGAGGAGTCGGGGTCGGGAGTCGGAGTCAGATGATTTTTGTACAAAATCCACAGCCCTGTTAAGTATTAGACTAAGGTCTCGGAGTCTGAGCAATTTTGGGTACCCGGAGTTGGAGTCTGAGTCGTGGTTTTATAAACCGAGCAGTCGGAGTCGGAGTTGGAGTCGAAAGATTTTTGTACCGACTCCACAGCCCTGGTTTCTCATTCACCAAAGGGGACATGAAGCCACGGGGGGCTAGGCAACCCTGGACGTTGCATGCTGCTTCTAGGGCCTGCCAAAACGACGCATTAAATCAGGATTGGAACGCCGCCTTTGCGCAATCGACGGTAATAGCCTTTAGCCGACGAGACCCGAATGCTTGGTGGTAAACGCTGCCAAGCGTCCGTGTGAACCAGCCCTGAGTGGCTGGATAGTGCACTGGTTGAGGGCTCTGCCCCTGACAAGGGCGACCAGGGTTCATATCTTGGCTCTTTCTGTTCAGTAAGCCAGCAGCTTTCAGCAAGGAGACCTTGAGCAAGACTCCGTAACACAGCTACTGCCTACTGAGCATGGCCTAGTGGCTACAGCTCAAGCACTTTGAGTCCACTGAGAGAAAAATGTTATTTGTATTGTCTAAGAAACCATTGTCTGTCTGCTTTGTTTAACAGCTTATCCTGCCTCTATTTCCTCTTGCTTCTTTCTTGTGTGTAACATGAATACTCACACATATCTGTGTTTTTTTATCTGCACATCAGGTCTGCGTATCAGTCCCCCTGAGCTCAGACAGGAGTGGTGGCTTACAGAGAGCACTGATTTCTTGCAATTCTTGGATCACTATGGATACTAAGTGAAAAATTGTACAAAGTATTTCCAGCCTCACCGATGGCCGTTTTTATTTCTTCCAGCTTGTGCCTTGGATAACAATATTATCATAATGTGCATCACCTACTATAGAAGCTTCACCGCCCTGCACATAAATTACCTATCGAGTCTTCCTCCATTCTCTTATCCTCCCCATCTTGGAAACGCCGAGGCTTTTCTCAAATTAATTTCCTCTCCCTGATTGCGAGAGACGAGAGCAGGAGAGATGTTCCTGATTTTTCACCGGCACGGTTGCATAATTCCGGAAAGGCCAACCTGAGCACCTCTGTTTTCTAATTGCCCATGCAAATTGCTTTTTCTTCCAGATACGACGATGCGTCCTCCGCCGCCGCCCCTCCCAGCTCTTCCACGGCTGCGCCGGTGGTGGAGGACCATGAATCTGCTCAGAGTGAGAATTATACTGTTTGCGATTGTTGGAAATGTTAAACAGACCTTTAACGTGTCGCTGAAAGGCCAGCGCCATCAGCTACGATAATGAAATGCTGTTTTTAATGGGAACCGGCTGGGGCTGGGAGAGGTGAAGGAAATAAATAAATAAATAAATAAAAGTGCATTTGGGAAACAGAACTGTGTTCAGCACAGAAGGTGACCATGTGCTGTCGGAGGATGATGACTGTTGGCTAAAGGCCTGTACCCACCTTCGTTGAGCGGCATTTGTTTGAGTGACAAGCGTTTTTTTTCCGTGATCTTGTGACGTGGGTACAGGTGCACAATGATGTGAATGTCACTTAGTGTCACGTGGCGGTAACGACCATCATGGTGGATCTGATCTTTAAGATCACCGACGACTCCAGCGTTAAGTACAGATATCACTTGAAGTCTCATTTGTGCCTGTTGTGTAACATTGTGTGACAGCGTGCATCCCCGCCGGCCGGAAGATGGAGGAAGATGGAATCGCTTGTCGTCAGACATCACTGGATCCATATTCCTGCTGTGCGAGGTGAGTATGTAACTTCAGAAGGTTTGTGTGGCCAGATCTTCCATTCATCGGAAATCTGATTTCTGCAGAGATACCGTATTATCACAACTTGGTAATTTTAGCTAAATTACCGAATTCAGAAGCATTGGACCAATCAAAGTCAACTTGAAAGTATTTGACCAGTCAGAGAATGCTAAAAGTGACCCCAAAAGACTCCTTGGGAATCAGAAAACAGAAATCGGATTTTTGCAGAAATACCGCATTACCACAATCACAGAACTTGGAAACATTGGGCCAGTCAGAAAATGTAAAGTCAAAGAGTCAACTCGAAAGTATTTGGTCAATTAGAGAATGCAAAAAACATGACCAAAAAAACAAAACAAACATAAATCCACGATGTTGGTAACCGGCATTGGCGGATATTGTAATTTCCGCTGAATCGGAAATCTGCATTCCGACTATCCCTATCCACTAATACTGGACACTACTTTTTGCCAGAAATTGGTTTGGCCCATCTACCAGTTTAGGGTCATTGGAGAACGCATCACTGGAAATAATGCAGAGATTTGATCATTGGGAGGGGCCCACTGACAGCATGAGTGGGTTAAGAAGTGATGGTGAGAAGGATCTGTCGGGTGAGTTGAGGAGGAGATCGGCAGATTGTACAAATTTGCTAAAAAATAATTTCTTCTTATATTATTGAGTTGTGATGAGATTGGTAAGCTGAGAACCTCTGATCGCTATGGGTGACGGCTGAGTACTGTACAGAGGAGGGGCATCAAGGCTGGATTTTTAATTTTAGCATCCCAGGCCAACTTTCTTGTTGTCCCCATCCATGAGCAGCAGTCCCCTCCATTCCATGTACACCCAATCCACGTTCAGCAGCCTTTTTCTTTCATTGATGGCTCTCTTGAACAGCAACATCCTTTTCCCTTGTGTTTCTCCCGATTTTCAGTTTTCTTTGTCAATTTGCAGCCTCCTCCTCTATACGCAGTAACTCTTCTTCAATATCCAGCAGCCCCTCTTCCAGGGCCAGCCTCCCCTTGGGCTGCAGCTGCCCAAGGCCTGGGCCTTTGTGGCATTTCTAGAAATCCAACCCTGAGGGGCATATTGACATAGATGTGTGTTTGTGTGTGTGGAGGGGGGGTGGGTCGCTCCTGTACTTAATGTTGATGTTGAACAGCAGCCAGGGGCGTAACTAGAAATCACTGGGCCCCCCTGCAAAGCTTTGGATGGAGCCCCCTCCTGCCAAACAACCCCCCCCCCCCCTTCCCACGCAGATAAAAACAGACAGCAGTGAAGCACTGCATGCATTCTCTCTATCAATTACATTAGCTTCTGTGATTAGCTATACAGTGCTAGTACAGGGGCTAGCCACCGTGATGGAGGTTAATTAAATGAAAGTGGGATGGGGGGGGGGCAACAAACAGATCTCTGCAGCACAGCCTAGCACCATGTAGTTACGGCCTGGTACAGAGGCTAGTGACGAGTTCTGTTACTATGTTGGAGAGGGAGGTACAACGATGATGGAAGAGGTTCTGGAAGGTGAGGGTAAGGAGGGGAACAATAGGCTTGGATGTCAGTTGGGCCTCACTGACACTAAAGATACAGCATGCAGGACCTTTATGCAACTTAAATTACAGAGTTGTGGTAATGCGGTATTTGTGCATGTTATATGTGCATAATCTTAGCACAGGCCACTGGGCATTGCCTGTGACCTCATCATGATCTTCTCTGGTGGATGCCTTTTTGCTGCTGCTGGAAGCTCAGTTAATTTTCAACATCAGGTCCCGGATGCCAAGATTGTGGCAAGAATAGCCATTTTGCCTGTAGGAATGTGCCTACTTTACCCAAGGCATACCTTCTGTGAAACCTCGGCGCATATGGCGGCAGAACGCCGAGACCCACGCTCAGGCGCAAGCCTCTGGGTCTCGGCGAAGCTCTGATGCCAGTGGAGCTCATGGCGCTCCTTCCCTATTGGCCAAGCGGTGGACGCGTCCTTAGTACGCGCTCCGCCGCTGTAAACAGTAGCAGCATGCGTACCGGCGTGTCAACTTATTTGCTGACATGCCGCAGAGTGATTGGTTATTTTAGATTCCATTACTTTTGATTGGTTAGTTCTAGTATAAAAGAAAGGTGAGCGCCCTCAGTCTTCGCCCATAATAGCCTATGCTGGGCTTGTAGCTGAGATTGTGCTCACACCAAGTGCCTTGTCTTGCTGCAGATTTCTGTCTGTCTCTTGACCAAGCTTCTTTCAGATCTGATACCTTGTTGCCGACTCGGATTGTACCTGACTATGTTTCTTCTGATCACCTGTTATCGACCCGACTTGTATCCGACCTCGCATCTTACTGGACTTCATGCTGCCAACCTCGGGCAGACAGCATGAACGCTGCCTGCCCTGATCCCGGCCTGTTTTGACTACGCATCTGTATTGTGATTACACTTTCGTCTGGATTGTATCAGCCCATAGCCCTCAGGTGACTATTCAAGTATACTGTGTATGCATTACCTTGCTGTGTTGCTGGTGAATGCTATATGTCAGTTTGTATGCTACATTTTCCTGCAGGGTATTGTAGTTTGTTATTAGGCAGGAGTTTACGCAGGTGTTAGGGCTGGGTTATAGGTCAGTCATATGAGCAATGATACAGTCTGACCTATAGCAAGTAGCCAGACAAGCCTGACACCTTGGTTCTGCAGACTTAGGTAAGAGCTTATTTGCTCTTCTCCCTTTGAAGGACAACTGAAATGAGAGGGATATTGAGGCTGCCATACTTCTATCCTTTTATGCTATACCAGTTGCCTGGCCATCCTGTTGATCCTTAGCCTCTAATACTTTTATCCATAGACCCTGAACAAGCATGTCAGATTTGACAAGATTAGCTGCATGCTTGTTTCAGGTGTGTGATTCAGACACTACTGCAGCCAAAAAGATCAGCAGGGCTTTCAGGCAACTGGTATTTAACTGGAAATACATATGGCAGCCTCCTTATCCCCCTCACTTCAGTTGTCCTTTAAATTTCCCTATACTACAGAGGACACTTACCTCTCATATTTTATAAACGGAGGCAATCAACATCATGTCAACAAACTGAAACCGACAACATCCCTTTGCCACCCAGGAGTCAGCCGGTCGCACCTTTAAATGCTTTGTTCAGCGCCAGGCTTGTTTAAAGCGAGGAAAATAAAGGCAGATTATATTGCTTTAATCACTCCCTCTGTTCAGATTTGGCAGAATGAGGCAAAATGATGATAAAACAATTGCTAATAGAGATTGGAAGGCAGCCCAGATGAAGCAACGTGCAACTGGGTGAATGCAGATGGGAATCTGGAAGGCCAAGATAGAGAGAGGTTGAAAGACAAACAGAGAGAGGGAAAAAGAGGGAACAAGAGGAGGTGAAAGAGAGATGGACGGGGGGGGGGGGGGGGGGGGGGGCAAGAGGAAGAGAGAGAGGGAGAGGGGGAGCAAGAAGAGAAGAGAGGAGGAATAAAGAGGAGGAGAGATAGGGGGAGCAAGAGCAGGAGGGGGGAGAGGAGAGAGAGGGGGAGGGGAAGCAAGAGCATGAGGGGGGGGGGGGCAAGAGGAGGAGAGAGGGGAAGCAAGGGGAGGAGAGGGGGGAGCAAGATGAGAAGAGGGGGGAGAAAGAGGAGGAGAGGGGGAGGAAGAAGAGAAGGGGGGAGCAAGAGCAGGAGGGAGGCAAGAGGATGAGAAGCAAGAAAAGGAAAGGGGGGAGCAAGAGAAGGAGGGGGGAGCAAGGGAGGAAAGAGAGGGGGGAGCAAGAGGAGGAGAGGGTGGAAGCAAGAGGAGAGAGCAAGAGAGGGGGGAAGCAAGAGGTAAGTGGGGGGGAGGGCAAAAGGAGGAGAAAAGAGAGGGGGAAGAAAGAGGATGAGAGATAGGGGGGAGAAAGAGCAGGAGGGGGGCAAGAGGAGAAGAAGCAAGAACAATAAAGGGAGGAGCAGGAGGATGAGGGGGAGCATGAGGAGAGAGCGGGGGGGAGCAAGAGGAGAGAGCTAGAGAGGGGGGAAGCAAGAGGCATTAGAGGGGAGGGGCAAAAGGATAAGAGAGATTGAAAGGGAAATAGAGGAAACTAGGGGGAAGCAAGAGGAGGAGAGGAGGGGGAAGCAAGGGGGGGGGGCAAGAGGAGGAGAGGGTAGCAAGAGGATGAGAAAGATCGAAAGAGAGGGAGGGGGATGGGGGACATAAGAGAAGGAGAGAGGAGGGGGTGGAGCAAGAGGAGGAGAGATGAAGACAGATGAGGGAAGCAAGAGGAGGGGGAAGAGGGGAGGAGTTAAAAAAAGTTTAAAAATATATTAATAGTTGCCTTAGGGACTCAACTTTTTTTTTTGATTATTTGTATGTCATGAGGGTGTACTACTGTTATTTCAGTATATAAGGGATTGCAATTGACCGGACAAAAAATCCCCCCAAAACTGAAAAATTCATCTTTACTTCCAAATATTATAATGCCACCATACATTGTACTAGGAACATGATTTAAATGTTGTGATAGCCGGGACTAATGGGCAGATAAAATGGGTGGGTTTTATTTATAGTAGCATTGCTTATTTTAAAATGATAAAGGATGGAATTGGAGAAATAGTGTATTTTTTCTTTTTTTTCTTGTTTTTGCCTATAAATTGCATAGAAAATAAAGTAATTACTGAAAACAAGTATCGCCCACAAAAAGCCTAATTTGTGGCGAAAAAAACAAGATATAGATCATTCGCTTGTGAGACGCAGTGATAAAGGCCAAAGGAATGGCTTTTGGTGTTGGGCTGCGATTTTGATCGCGAAAATAGCGAAAACTAAAAGGCGTAGGGTGGCGGTTTATATATCACTAGCCGACCCGCGGCGTACCATACGCCGCATAAGAGGGTAGAGGGCAGGAAGGGGGTATTGGGCACAGGGGCAGGGAGGGGGGTTGGACCCCCCCTCAACTGGGTCCCCCATGTGTGCTCTACCTCCAGCCTAAGCTCAGCAGGAACCCCCCCTGCCCTCACCTGGGTCCCCCATGTGCACTCCCCCTCCTGCTTAAGCACAGTAGCAGCCGCCACTATTAGTAAGAGGCAGCGGGCGGGGATGACTCACCTCTTCCGTGTTCCATCGTGCGTTCCACTGTCGTCACTTCCTGCAATGCCGCACACTGTATTGGTGTAATTTGTCTTTTTAAAACAGAAGGAAATCTGCAATAATTCAGCATTAAGTGAACATTTGTGGTTACCCACAATGCACTGCTACTAAATATGCAAATTACCCCTTTTCCCCCTTGGTAAGCCAAGCAAGCATCCAGAGCCGCTGGTGTATAGCAAGCATATATCTTTAAATTTTACACAGTCATATCAAACCCACATATAGACAGCCTGTTTCAGCCTTTTGGTCCTCATCAGTACATGGCAGGGATTGATACAGCTGTATGAGATAGGGCTTGGACCAGTACAACAGAGTAACCAAGCAGCTCAGGGTGACCCAAACCACTCAGAATGTATAGGGGGATAAAAGGGACCAAAAAGACCTCCTACTAAAAAAAGCAAAGCTTGATGTAATTTGCCTTCCTAAAACAGAAGGAAATGTGCAATAATTCAGCTATAAGTGAACATTTGTGGTTACCCACAATGCACTGCTACTAAATATGCAAATAATTCCTTTTCACCCTTGATAAGTCAAGCAAGGCTATAGCTTTAAGTTTTACACAGTCATATCAAACCCACATGTGACAGCCTGTTTCAGACTTTTGGTCCTCATCAGTACATTGCTTAGTAAGCCAAGCAAGCATCCAGAGCCACTGGTGTATAGCAAGCATATAGCTTAAAATTTTACACAGTCATATCAAACCCACATGTAGACACTCTGTTTCAGACTTTTGGTCCTCATCAGTACATGGCAGGGATTGATACAGCTGTATGAGATAGGGCTTAGACCAGTACAACAGAGTAACCAAGCAGCTCAGAGTGACCCCAACTACTAAGAATGTATAGGATGATAAAAGAGACCAAAAAGCCCTCCTACTAAAAAAAGCAAAGCTTGGTGTAATTTTCCTTCTTAAAACAGAAGCAAATCTGCAATAATTCAGCTATAAGTGAACATTTGTGGTTACCCACAATGCACTGCTACTGAATATGCAAATTATCCCTCTTTGCCCTTGGTTTAATATGACACTACTTCTTGCTTGGACCAGCCCTGGGGGCAGGGCGCTACTTCTTCTTCTTGTTTGAAGGTTGAGGCACTTACTCTATTATATAATTACTATTCCCCCTCCAGGCCGCCATGGATAGTGGGGGAATGACATAATTCGGCTTCCAGCGATTGCTGGAGGTCGAATTATTGTGTTTTTTTTAAGCAACTTCGGCTCCGTCTTCTGACGGCGCCGACGTTACTCACTGAGCGCCGCTATAGACTGATTCCCATTACAGTCTATGGCGGCACTCGCTGCGCCCAAATCTAGCAGTGCTGAAAAGCACTGCTCCACGACCGCTTTGCAGTATTGGTTTTTGACCCTGCATAGTTTGACATGCGAAAGCAAATGCATATTTGCATGAACATTGCCTCATGAATAGTCAATTAGGCCAGATTTGCAAAGCCAGACTTGCTAGGGTTAAGCCTCCTTTTCCACAGACTGTTGATAGGCAGTGAAATGCCTCTCAAACTCTCTCAACTGCTCACTGCTGCCTAGTAACTGCTTGTTGCTGCCTGATAACTGCTTGTTGCTGCCTGATAACTTCTTACTTGTTCCTGGTAACTGCTTGCTGAGCACGCATACATTTTCTCATGCAAAGTACTTCTTCTTCTTGCTAGAAGGTTGAGGCCCTTATTCAATTATGAATAGCCAATTAGGCCAGATTTGCAAACCCAGACTTGCTAGGGTTAGGCCTCCTTTCCACGGACTGTTAATAGGCAGTGAAATGCCTCTCAAACTCTCTCAACTGCTCACTGCTGCCTAGTAACTGCTCACTGCTGCCTGGTAACTGCTCACTGCTGCCTAGTAACTGCTTGTTGCTGCCTGATAACTGCTTGTTGCTGCCTGATAACTTCTTACCTGTGCCTGGTAACTGCTTGCTGAGCACACAGCTCAACAGTCCGTGGAAAGGAGGCCTCAAACTTGGTCTTTGAGCACGCATACATTTTCTCATGCAAAGTACTTCTTCTTCTTGCTGGATGGTTGAGGCACTTACTGAATTATATATATAGATTGCTGGACGGTTGAGGCACTTACTGAATTATATATATAGATTGGAAAGAGGAGAAAGAGAGCTTCAAAATGGTATGCATCTTTCCATAGTTTCTGCACTGCTCGGAGTCCCTTTAAAGTAAATGAATAAAACCTAGTTAAACTAACAAAACAAAAAATATTATATTTGGTCATGTATTTATTGACGTAAGTGATTTAAGAACGTATCAGTGTGTGGCAAAAACAAGATGAATGGTGCTCTTAGTATTTGGTGTGACCCACGTGTGCAGCAAAACGCATTTGCAGGGATGACGTTTTTGACAATCATTTTTGCATCCAAATTTGTATTTTCTGCCTGGCTTGAAAAATGTTCACAATACTATAATGGAATTTTAGTAATATACAAATTTTTAGCAAAAATAACATCTCTTGGAAATGTGTTTTTGCACGCCAATAGACTTCAATGCATTTGGTGAAAATTAGTTTTCTCTTGTCTATATATTTTCGCGAATATTCTCATTTGTGTGAAAATGTGCTATTTTTTCATGAAAATGATGGTAAGATGAAAATGGTCATCCAACACTATTTATAATAGCTTAGAGGGCAGCACAGTTTAAAACAAAAAACGGTACTATTCCGTTAGCCGGGGGCAACCACTAGGGATGGTCGGAATGCCAAATTCCGATTCCGCGGTAATTCCGCATTCCGCCATGTACCGATTACCGATTCCGCTTTCCGCTACCAATTTCCGCATTCCAAGGCGGAATTTCCGCCGGAAATCGCGGAAATTCCGCCCAACTTTAACATCGATTTTCTCAAAAACTATAACGTCTTTTTGAAAACTTTTTTTTGCATCTTGCTCAGAAGGTTCTGTTTAATAAACCCTGAAAATTTGGTGTTTCTAGGACTTACAGGGGCTTTGCTATTAACTGCTAAAGTCGGCGGATTTTTACTGTAATGTAAAATGCAGAAAATAGGCAGATGCAGATTTTCTGCATTTTACATTACAGTAAAAATCTGCCTACTTTAGCGGTTAATAGAAAATCCCCCTTAAGACCTAGAAACACCAAATTTTCAGCGTTTATTAAACCGAACCTTGTAAACACGATGCAAAAAAAAGTTTTCAAAAAGACTTTATAGTTTTTGAGAAAATCGATGTTAAAGTCGGGTGGAATTTCCGCGATTTCCGGCGGAAATCCGCCTACGTCACTTGCATTCCGGTTTCCGGATTTCGATGCGGAAATGCAATTTCCGATAGGAATTTCGGAAATTGCATTTCCGCGGAATCCGAATGAGCATCCCTAGCAACCACTGGGTGGCGTTAATTACAATTCCCTCTCCAGTGTACCATGGATAGTAAGGAAAGATGTAACTCTGCTGCCAGCGATCGCTGGAGTTTTACCGCCACCTAGTGGTTGCGCCCGGCTAACGGAAAAGAACCCAAAAAACTTTTATTTGTAAACTTAAAGAAAAACCATAACCAAGAATTGAACTTCATCCCAATCTTTTCCTTTTCTCAAACAGATCATCATGGGGTCTGTATGGCTAATATTGTGGTGAAACCCCTCCCACAGTGTGATGTCAGGACCATGGTGCTAACAGCACACTGTGGGAGCCTTGTTGCATTGTGGGAAATAAGAGCTGTTTCCAACTGCCAAAAAAGCAAGCAGCATCTCCTTCCTGTGACATCACCTGCCAGCAGTAAAAATGTCACCACTTGATGTCTGAATGTAAATCAGGGAGAGGAAATATTTTACAATGAACAAACACTGACTAAACCATTTATACATAAATATTGTAAAAAATTACGCACTTTTATTTTCATTGCAGTTCCTCTTTAAATGGTTGCCTTGTGTTGGTGAATTATCTGTACATAAAAGTATCCGGTATACGTCTTTTAACTACCTAACGAAGGCGTCATGCGATTGACGTGTACACATCCCCAGGACCGCCTATTGGCTTATAGTCATGGGGGTGTGTTTTGCTGGGGATCGCGTGCGCTGATGCGTCATCAGTCTGCCTGCAGCGATCACCGCTAGCAGACTGTTAGACAGTGAAACTGCCGTCTATTTATATTGTACAGCGCTGCAATCTACGGCAGTGCTGTACTGGGGACAGCCGCGTCACTCGGCTGTCCCCTGGAGAGGCTCAGAGAGCGATCGACTCTCATAGGCTGATGTTTATGAAAGCCGATCACTGTGATTGGTGGGGGGGGGGGGTGTCTTTAAAGGAATACTATCGATTCACATATTTTTTTCAATTGACACAGGAATTGTTTGGGAAGTGCTGCTAAGTACTGGTGTATACATTTTAGTAGCAACTTCTTTGTTTAGTGTTAGCAAAATACATTCAAAGTTTACTGACGCCAAAACTGAGGGCTGACTGAGCCATGAGGAGAGGGGAAATTCCCCTCACACTTGATCAGTGTAGCTCTGTGTGTGACAGAGAGAGACAGGACACAGGAGCTGCAGCTGTTGGGAGCTCTGTTTCTGACTGAAGTGTCTGAAGAGAGCAGAGGAAATGTAACTAATTCTCACAGCTTTTCATACGGTTTTTGCTTTCAGAGTTTGAAATGTTTGATATTTGCTTTCTGTAGTCTGATATGCAACTCTGGCTGTGCATTGAAGCAGACACCCCTTCTGCAATTCATTTGTCCCAATATAGCTAAATCCTACCCCCAATAAATTACAGCTTTTGCCTCTGATATTTAACATGAAAAGTAGGAAAAAGTTTACACAGCTACTTAGACATAATTTGTACATTGTCATTTTAGAACACTTGGGCATCAAGAGTATTCCTTTAAATGGTTAAAATCACATTTCTGAACTCTGCAATTGGAAAAGTACCAAAAAGTAGGTGAAAAAGTGCTGTCACTAGCCAGGGGGAGGGACTATGCATAGGACCCTGGCGCTGCACTGTAGTGCAGGGTAGTTTGAAAATTTGTGAAAATTTCACAAAGGAGAAAACTTAGAAATAAAAAGTGAACTAATTAAGAGCCAGTGGGCCATAACCTTTTAACCTATCCGTGGAATGAGTATTCTCCAAGGAGATATTTTTTTTTATCTTATCTACAAAAATAGTTTTTCAATACTTAGCAAATCAATTAAAAAAAAAAAAAAAAAAAAAAGGTAAAAAGTAAAATTAACCACTTCACCTCAAAGGGGTTTTTACCCTAACGAACAAGAGCGATTTTCCCCTTTCAGTGCTCTTCCCTTTCATTTGCCAATAGCTTAATCACTACTAATCACAATTAAATGATCTATATCTTGTTTTTTTCACCACCAATTGGGCTTTTTGGGGTTGATATTTGTTTTCAGTATTTATTTTATTTTATATGCATTTTAAAGGGAAAAGCAAGGCAAAAAATGAAAAAATACACTATTTCTCCAATGTCATCCCCTATAGTTTTAATATAAACACGGCTACTGTGCATAAAACACACACATTTTATCTGCCTATTTGTCCTGTTTATCACAAGATTTGAATGATGTCCCTAGTACAAAGTATGGTGACAGTATATTATTTGGAAATAAAGGTGTATTTTGTCTATGTTGTGTTTTTTGTTTTACTGTTCTCAAGTGCATGTGCACAGGAACTCACGTGCACACATTGGATCATGCAGGTGAATGCACAGGAGCGTACATGCGCACATGCGCGGCAGCAGCACTGCTTAACTTATAAAAATGTCCTGGAGCCATTAAGAGGCTCCAGCAGGATGTTTTAATATGCCTGCTTGTCTTTAAAGAAAACCTGAACTGAAAATTAAAAGTCAAAATAAGTATACACAAGTCATACTTACCTTCCATGTAGTCTACTCCTCAGTGTCTTTCTCCTGTCCCGCGTCCTGTTTGTTCACTGTGATCAAGGGAATTTTCCGTCCTCCATTTTGAAAATGGCCATTACCCATAACAGCTTTCAGGTCAGCACACAGTTAAACTGTAACATCGCCCACTTGAGCTATAGGGAAACATGGACATTACCTGGTACATCAGTTTTCCTCTCAGCTATAAATGACAGCAACTGATATTTTACTGACAGCAACTGATATATTTCAGATCTGACAAAATGTTGTCAGAACTGGAAGGGATTATTATCAGAAGAAAATGGTGAGCTTCTCAGAGGAACTGATGGCAAGGTAACTATGTAATGTTCATTTGACGTTACCTCGTGTGTTTATTTTAAATATTTTTACTCAGTACAGGTTCTCTTTAAAGGGATACTGTAGGGGGGTCAGGGGAAAAGGAGTTGAACTTACCCGGGGCTTCTAACGGTCCCCTGCAGACATCCTGTGTTGGCGCAGCCACTCACCGATGCTCCGGCCTTGCCTCCGGTTCACTTCTGGAATTTCAGACTTTAAAGTCTGAAAACCACTGCGCCTGCGTTGCCGTGTCCTCGATCCCGCTGATGTCACCAAGAGCGCACAGCGCAGGCCCAGTATGGTCTGTGTCTGGGCAGTACACTCCTGGTGACATCAGCGGGAGCGAGGACACGGGCGTGCAGGCGCAGTGGTTTTCTGACTTTAAAGTCAGAAATTCCAGAAGTGAACTGGAGGCGGGGCCGGAGCATCGGTGAGTGGCTGCGCCAACATAGGATGTCTGCGGGGGACCATTAGAAGCCCCAGGTAAGTTCAGCTTATTTTCCCCCGACCCCTACAGTATCCCTTTAAGTGGATAAACCCATTTGTTTGGTGGGAGTTTTAAAGGATACTCAAACTGACATGTGACATGATGAGATAGATATGGGTATGTACAGTGCCTAGAACACAAATAACTAGACTGTGATCCTTTTTTTCTTTCTCTGCCTGAAAGAGTTAAATATCAGGTATGTAAGTGGCTGACTCAGTCCTGACTCAGACAAGAAGTGACTACAGTGTTACCCTTACTAATAAGAAATTCCACCTATAAAACACTTTCCTAGCAGAAAATGGCTTCTGAGAGCAAGAAAGAGGTAAAAAGGGGAATTTCTTACCAGCCAGGGCCACACTGTAAGTCACTTCCTGTCTGAGTCAGGACTGAGTCAGCCACTTACATACCTGATATTTAACTCTTTCAGGCAGAGAAAGGGAAAAAAAAAGGAACACAGCATAGTTATTTGTGTGCTAGGCACTGTACATACATATGTCTATCTCACCAGGGCCCATATGCAATTAATGTTTTCTTCTAGGAGATAATTTTTCAACTTCTTTTTAAAATAACTTTTCAGAATTTTGTAATCTGAAAAAGTACCAAAAAGTATTATCAAAATTATTTTGAGTATTTTCTTGTTTATTGGTGGCTTAAAAGGGATTTTATGACAAGGTGTGAAAATGTCAACTTGGAGATAACTCAAGTGAAAAAGTGAATTGCATATGGACCCATGTCACATGTCACTTCAGGTATCCTTTAAAATTATTTTATTGATAAAAAGGCTTAAAAAATATCTTTTTGAAGAAAACTCAGGAGGAGACATATTAATCGGATATGGCCCTTAGGCGCAATCCAATTTACTTTTTTGCTTTAATTTTCTCCTAGGTGATATTTCACACCTTATCAATAAAATACCCCTTTAAACCACTAGCAAGAAAGAAAATACTCAGAACAATTGTGACAGTACTTTTTCACCTACTTATGGCACTTTTACAAATTGCAGAGTACTGAAATGTTACTTAAACTCTTTAGCAGTCAATTTATTTATAGGCTTGCAAGTGCTCCAGACCAATTTACTAAAGCACTTTTTTTTATTTGTTACATTTCCTTGCTACTCATTAGTACTGCTGCAGTGTATATTTATGGCCTCTTGTCACTGGGGGGCAGTGTGAGACAATAACAGAGGACTTCTGCTTTTAGTTTCAGTATATCCTCTGGTAGCAGAGAGACATCAAAGCATTCAAAGAATTTATAGCACAATGAGTTTTGCTGGCTGAGGCCAAAAGCAGTGCTAACGAGATAATTACTTTGATGCTGCTGATAGATTAAACAGGAGATGAAAAATTATCTCCTAGGAGAAAACATAGGAGAAAAACGTGAATTATGTAAGGGCCAAAAAGGTGTTAATTGGAAACTAGCTTCATTTTTAATTCCAATGTGCACAATCAGGGGCGTAACAACAATATACCCTGCAAGGGAAGCATCCGCAGGGTGGCCCAAAAGCAGCAGAGGGCCCCGTTAGGGGAGAAGTTTCTTTTACCTGTCCTAAGAGGCTGACACCTAAGGGCACGGAGAGAAAACGCTTTCTGTTCTCTGCACAGTTGTTGTAGTGCCTTCATCTGTTCAGCCACTGTTAAGGAATCATATAATGGTTTGTAGGCAAAGATTTGTAGACAGTCCCTATTCAGTGCGCAGCAGGCTCTTGTGTACAGAGCCCCGCCTCCAGCCTCTCCACCCCTCCGAAAGTGCGGTGTATTGTAGTGATGCTGGAGGAGTCTGCAGAGCCAGTTCTGCTCCATCAGAGATGGACAGAGTGAGTGTAATAAGCTGAGGCTGGGAGCACACTCATCTGTCTGTTCTCTGTATGCGTTTTCTGCACACCATGTGTGTCTGCATGTGCGAAAACATGAACGTTTTATCACAGAAGCTAATGCCATTGATAGAGAAAATGTGTGCAGTGCTTCACTGCTGTCTGTTTTTATCTGCATGGGGAAAACACATTTAGGGCTCGTTTCCACTATCGCGAATCCACATGCATCCAACGCATGTGGGTTCGCACATGGTATGCAAGTGGATGGGCCTGTTTCCACTGTTGCGTTGGTGATGTGCGTTTTTTTGAGCGGTGAAAAAACGTACAAAAGAGCCAACGAATTCACCTGAGAGTGGAATGCATGCGAATCGCATGCAATGTATTTAACCACCCTGGCGTTCTGATTAAATCGCCAGGGTGGCTGCGGGAGGGTTTTTTTTAAATTAAAAAAAAACTATTTCATGCAGCCAACTGAAAGTTGGCTGCATGAAAGCCCACTAGAGGGCGCTCCGGAGGCGTTCTTCCGATCGCCTCCGGCGCCCAGAATAAACAAGGAAGGCCGCAATGAGCGGCCTTCCTTGTTTTGCTTACATCGTCGCCATAGCGACGAGCGGAGTGACGTCATCGACGTCAGCCGACGTCCTGACGTCAGCCGCCTCCGATCCAGCCCTTAGCGCTGGCCGGAACTTTTTGTTCCGGCTACGCTGGGCTCAGGCGGCTGGGGGGACCCTCTTTCGCCGCTGCTCGCGGTGGATCGCCGCAGAGCGGCGGCGATCAGGCAGCACACGCGGCTGGCAAAGTGCCGGCTGCGTGTGCTGCTTTTTATTTGACGAAAATCGGCCCAGCAGGGCCTGAGCGGCAGCCTCTGGCGGTGTTGGACGAGCTGAGCTCGTCCAGACCGCTCAGCAGGTTAATAGGGAAATCGCATGCGTTTTTTTACGCGATTACGCGTGCGGTTCCGCCTAGGAACCAATGTAAATGAACACAGGCAGTGACATGGTTAAAAACGCATATAGCCTAACCTATGCGAAATCGCATGCGTAATCGCGTAAAATAACGCGTAAAAAAACCGCACCTGCATGCGATTTCATCAGCGGTGGAATCCAGGCGATTCTGCACCGCAATAGTGAGAACGAGCCCTCAAGTGTGCACTAGCCAAGTCATTAAAGTGGATCCGAGATAAACTGTTACTCATTGCATAATTGTGTTCCCTATATAGAGTTTATAGGGCATTCCTCAAGCCAAATACTTTTTTGTTTTGTTTTAATACTCTAATTCCCTATAAACTAAATCAGCCTCACCCACAGCTTTTCAGAGAGCCTTGGCAGTGTAGCAAGGGCTCATGGGAGCTCAGTCTGGGCAGGAGGAGGAGGAGGTGTTACTAGCCAGTGATTTCAGAGGGAGGAGGAGGGGGATTAGGTTTTCACAGGCTGAGGGCTGGAGATGCAGATCAGTTTGCCTGTGTGTAATGTTTACAAACAGAACATGGCCGCTGTCACTGTATCACAGGAAGAAATAATCATATTCTGTTGAAGCTGTTTGAAGCTAGATTTACTATGTAAACTATCTAAACTTTAGATAAGATATATAGGGCCTGATTCACAAAGCGGTGCTAACAGTTAGCACGCTGGTGAAAAGCCCTTTATCACGCCTAAACTCACTTTAGGCATGATAAGTTTAGGTGTGATAAGTTTAGGCATGATAAGTTTAGGTGTGATACGTTTAGGTGTGATAAGTTTAGGTGTGATAAGTTTAGGTGTGATAAGTTTAGGTGTGATAAGTTTAGGCATGATAAGTTTAGGTGTGATAAGTTTAGGCATGATAAGTTTAAGCACCAACTGTGTTAGCACCGCAGTGCACAGCTGATCAAAAGTTTTGCGCTAGCAAAGTCTGGTGCACTTCGCATAGAGTTTAATGGCGCTGCTTTGCGTGCGGGACTTTGGGCTCGATTCACAAAGCGGTGCTAACCCAGTTAGCATGCCTAAAAGACTTTAGGCATGATAACCATTGCACCATGCTGGTGAAAAGCCAGTTTAGGCGTGATAAGTTTAGGTATGATAAGTTTAGGTGTGATAAGTTTAGGCATGCTAAGTTTAGATAAGTTTAGATCGCTTGCAAAGTCCCGCACGCAAAGCAGCGCCATTAAACTTTATACAAAGTGCCCCAGTCTTTGCTAGCGTAAAACTTTTGATCAGCTGTGCACTGCGGTGCTAACGCAGTTGGCGCTTAAACTTAGCATGCCTAAACTTATCACACCTAAACTTATCATGCCTAAACTTATCACACCTAAACTTATCACACCTAAACTTATCATGCCTAAACTGAGTTTAGGCATGATAAAGGGCTTTTCACCAGCGTGCTAACTGTTAGCACCGCTTTGTGAATCAAGCCCTTTGTGCGCAATCTAAACTTATTTAAACTTATCATGCCTAAACTTATCACACCTAAACTTATCACACCTAAACTTATCACACCTAAACTTATCACACCTAAACTTATCACGCCTAAACTTTTTCACGCCTAAACTGGATTTTCACCAGCGTGGTGAAATGGTTATCACGCCTAAAGGCCTCGATTCACAAAGCGGTGATAACCCAGTTATCACGCCTAAAAGACTTTAGGCGTGATGACCTTTTCACCACTGAGTTATCACCGATTTTTCCTGCTCTTCGCGCGAAGTTACCGCGCGTAAGCGCGTACGCGCGTGAGAGCGCGCGCAAAGTCCCATAGGGCTTAATGGAAGCTTCGCGCGAAGCGTCGGGTGTTGCGCGCGCACTTACGCGCGTACGCGCGTACGCGCGGCAACTTCGCGCGAGTTTCTTCTTATCATGCCTAAAGTGACTTTAGGCGTGATAAGGGCCTTTTCACCACGGTGCTAACACTTTGCACCGCTTGGTGAATCGAGCCCAAAGTCTCTAACTGGTTTAGTACCGCTTTGTGAATCAGGCCCATAGACAAGTTACTTGTTATAGTTCGTTTTTCATCTCGGATCCGCTTTAACATTGGTTCTCAGTTTTCCTGTGCAGTAAGCGAGGAGGGGAGGGGGCCCCATTCAAAGTTTTGCAAGGGGGCCCATTGATTTCTAGTTACGCTCCTGTGCACAATCATACTTATTTGCAAAGCAAAGAATATTCATTTTTTTCTGTTCTACTCTCCACTTTGAAATAAGTTGCTGTTAAAAGCATTCGGGCTGATCTTCGTAGGATTATGGGTCATTTCACGTCGCTAGTGTGAAAGAGGTGAACCTTGCCTTCATCTCTGCATATTTCCACTCTCACGCTCTACAGCTGCTCTCTCGTCTCGCCCAATTTCAGAATTCCTTCCAACTGCAAACAGTCATTTCTGTGTCAGCAAAACAGTTAAGGACAAGTCAAAATCCAGGACGAGAACTAAAGCGATGAAAAGACTTCTTCAATATTTAAATAGTCGAGCCCCGGCGAAGCAGAATTTCCCGACGCTCTTCTAAGAAGTCAGGATAACGCAGCAGTTTGGCCGCAGCAACAACTCCTCTGGGAAATATTGGTTAAAATATCAGTTTTGGGCAGAGTTCTTAATGTGCATTTATCAGAATATTATTTAAAATTATTGATGCATAGTTATGTAATAAAAAATGCTGCATGTGAAGTACAGTATGTATCAGATACCTCCAAAATAAGCCTTTGTTATAGTTAGTTTGGTATATACAGTGGCTTGCAAAAGTATTCGGCCCCCTTGACGTTTTCCACATTTTGTCACATTACTGCCACAAACATGCATCAATTTTATTGGAATTCCACGTGAAAGACCAATACAAAGTGGTGTACATGTGAGAAGTGGAATGAAAATCATACATGATTCCAAACATTTTTTACAAATAAATAACTGCAAAGTGGGGTGTGCGTAATTATTTAGCCCCCTGAGTCAATACTTTGTAGAACCACCTTTTGCTGCAATTACAGCTGCCAGTCTTTTAGGGTATGTCTCTACCAGCTTTGCACATCTAGAGACTGAAATCCTTGCCCATTCTTCTTTGCAAAACAGCTCCAGCTCAGTCAGATTAGATGGATAGCTTTGTGAACAGCAGTTTTCAGATCTTGCCACAGATTATCGATTGGATTTAGTTCTGGACCTTGACTGGACCATTCTAACACATAGATATGTTTTGTTTTAAACCATTCCATTGTTGCCCTGGCTTTATGTTTAGGGTCATTGAAGGTGAACCTCCGCCCCAGTCTCAAGTCTTTTGCAGTCTCCAAGAAGTTTTCTTCCAAGTTTGCCCTGTATTTGGCTCCATCCATCTTCCCATCAACTCTGACCAGCTTCCCTGTCCCTGCTGAAGAGATGCATGATGCTGCCACCAACATATTTGACAGTGGGGATGGTGTGTTCAGAGTGATGTGCAGTGTTAGTTTTCTACCACACATAGCGTTTTGCATTTTGGCCAAAAAGTTCCATTTTGGTCTCATCTGACCAGAGCACCTTCTTCTACATGGTTGCTGTGTCCCCCACATGGCTTGTGGCAAACTGCAAACGGGACTTCTTATGCTTTCTGTTAACAATGCATTTCTTCTTGCCACTCTTCCATAAAGGCCAACTTTGTACAGTGCATGACTAATAGTTGTCCTATGGACAGAGTCTCCCACCTAAACTGTAGATCTTCTCTGCAGCTCCTCCAGAGTCACCATGGGCCTCCTGGCTGCATTTCTGATCAGCGCTCTCCTTGTTCGGCCTGTGAGTTTAGGTGGACGGCCTTGTCTTGGTAGGTTTACAGTTGTGCCATACTCCTTCCATTTCTGAATGATCGCGTGAACAGTGCTCCGTGGGATATTCAAGGCTTTGGGAATCGTTTTGTAGCCTAAGCTAGAGATGTAGCAAACGGATCGCCGGCGAACGGTTCCAGGCGAACTTTGGTGGTTCACGTTCGCAGAGAACCGGGAACTTTTTTTCAAAGTTCGGTTCGCCCATAGACTTTAATGGCTGCCGACTTTAACGGTTAATAGCAAAGTCCCCTTACATAGTAGAAACACCCAAATTGTTGGGAATGTTAAGTGGAATAGTGGGAACAAGAGGAAACATTTTTTTTTCAAAAAGACCTTATACTTTTTGAGAAAATAAATTTTAAAGTTTCAGAGTAAAATGAGCCGATTCATAAAAAAAGAACCAATCCATTAAAAAGAACCGGATGATTCAAGAACCGTTAGTACAGCAGAAAATGCGTCCTGAGCAGGACGTGAAGCTGCCGGCTCCGCTGCTGTCTCTCCCCACCTGCCTGCACCTGTCACCCTTACCTAGCCTGGCACCCAGCGCACCCATGGGTGCCAGGCTAGGTGAGAGTGACAGGTAGAGATGAGCGTAATGACTTAATTACAATTTCGCGAAATTTTGGGTTATTAGTGTAAGTACGATTATGGCTGTAAGTACATAATCCTAATGAAGAAGGATTTCGCGAAATTCCGCGTAAGCGTAATTTTCGCGTAGCTTTCGCATTACAGTGGGTATCGCGAAATTACGTTTGCCTTGCATGAAACCGTTTGTAAGCGTAGTTACACAACGTAATTTCGCGATAGTTCATATTACTCTCATTGATCACAGTGTAATTATTGCGAAAAAGCTTGCTCTATGCGTAGAAACATTCTTGTCAATGCACCCTTGAACTGCGCATGCTTAGTTTTTACATTATTTAACGTGAAAAAGCGTTCTTATGCGAAAATTTGTTAGCGTTCGTCTGACTACCGCTGATTCGCTTCTGATTTATGAGTTCTGCAATGTGCTCTCTCTCACTCCTTCTCCTACAGAAACAACAACCCACAAAGTGAAACTAACATGGCTGCCAGATTATATACTAGGAGGGTGGGTCAAACTACAATTGGTTGTTTAGGATGTATCTCAAAAGAAGCCTGTAATATGATTGGACAATCTCCAATACCCAGACACTTTCATGTGTCTAGTAATTACTATTATTAACGAAATTACTTTCATTTTCAAAATTAAAATGTATTTCTTTTTATAGCTAACAAGTAATTACGAAATTCGCGAAATTACGAAGAAATGCGAAATTACGTTATGGTTTAACGCGAAATTACGGTATAGTTGTACGTGAAATTACGTTATGAACGAAACGCGAAATTACGAGTTGAAAATTACGCTTACGCTATTATCAATTACGATTTTAATGGCAATTACGCTACCATAATTTCGCGCCGTAATAGCAAATTTCGCATGCGTAATTATAGTAACGCGAAATTTCGAAAATTTCGGCTCAACCCTAGTGACAGGTGAGGAGGTGGGGAGAGACAGCAGGAGCCGGCAGCTATGCATCCAAAAGGAGGCATTCTCTGCTATGTGGGAGGCATCGGAGATCTTCAATCAACTTAATTGAAGATCGCAACATAAGAGGATACAGTTCGTTGGATCATTTACCGTGGATATTGGCGTAGGAAATTTTTTTAAAGGTACAGGTAAGTATTTATGGTTATTTTAGAATAATAAAATAATAAAATACTTTTATCGTTGTTGTGCTTTTATTTCATTTAACCCTTTGTGGAAATGTGTACTTTGTACCCCTATACTCATTTCTCCTGGGAGGGGGGTGGGCATGTGGGAGATGTCACCATGAACCCCCCCAGGGAGTCGTCGCCCCCACCTCCTCCTGGGGCACCGGAGGTGGGGAAGAGCCCCTTGTCCATGGATTGGACAAGGGCTCCGGGGGGGGGGGGGAGAGGGGAAGGCTTGGCCGCCCCTCCCCCTCCCCCCGGAGCTCCCCATACCATGGACCATGCGGGCTGGTATAGCTCAGGGTGCGAAGCCCCAGTTGGCCGGGGCTCCGCATTCTGGCTATCCCAGCCTGCATGGGGGACAAGGGGTTACAGTGGCTCGGGAGGGGGGACCCCACGCCATTTTTTTTTTCAGATTTCCCACACACAGCAAATAAAAAAGGACTTCCAAGGCCACAAATGTGAAAAAAAGTTAAATACCTTTTCATAATCCATATCCATTGAGGACGCCATCCGCACCCTCCCGTTAATTCCGCCATGGCTCCAGCACTAATAATGGCCCTGGTCGAGTCCCGACCCCTCTGAACGGGTCGGGTTCTCAACTCATTCCCCCCTCAATATGGCCGCCACAGATTGCCGCGGCTGTGCAGTCCGTATAGACGCGATTGCGGCTGCGCAGCTCTAGCACTTCCTCCCGATGCGTGCATACATCGGACGCATCGGGAGGAGGACCTAGAGCTGCGGAGCCGCAATCGCATCTATGCGGACTGCGCAGCCGCGGCAATCTGTGGCGGCCATATTGAGGGGGGAATGAGAACCCGACCCGTTTGGAGGGGTCGGGACCCGACCGGGGCCGGTATTACTGCGGGTGCCATGGCGGAATGAACGGGGGGGCGCAGATGGCGTCCTCCATGGATCTGGATTATGAAATGGTATTTAACTTTTTTCATACTTGTGGCCTAGTAAGTCCTTTAAAAAAAAAAACCGCGAACCGAAAATCGGAGGTTCGCGACATCTCTAGCCTAAGCCTGCTTTAAATTTCTCAATAACTTGATTCCTGACCTGTCTCGTGTGTTCTTTGGACTTCACGGTGTTGTTGCTCCCAATATTCTCTTAGACAGCCTCTGAGGCCCTCACAGAGCAGCTGTATTAGTACTGACATTATATTACACACAGGTGCACTCTATTTAGTCATTAGCACTCATCAAGCAATGTCTATAGGCAACTGACTGCACTCAGATCAAAGAGGGCCGAATAATTACGCACACCCCACTTTGCAGTTATTTATTTGTAAAACATGTTTGGAATCGTGTATGATTTTGTTCCACTTCTCACGTGTACACCACTTTGTGTTGGTCCTTCATGTGGAATTCAAATAAAATTGATTCATGTTTGTGGCAGTAATGTGACAAAATGTGGAAAACTTCAAGGGGGCCGAATACTTTTGCAAGCCACTGTAGATATCATTATTATATCTCCAGTATTATTACACAAATATTCTTGAAGAGGAGCTGTTACCGTAGTGGAAATAATGTAATAAATAAAATTGCAATATTCATGATTTAATTTTTTGGCAATATTCATTTTTACATTTTTGTAGGCATTGTATTTTTATTGTAACACCTTACCTCACCCCGATTTACATTCTGATATTTACCACAGGTGGCAACATCTTAAAGCAGCGGGGACAGCCATTCTATCCCAGGAAAAAAAACACACATTATATATATATATATATATATATATATATATATATATATATATATATATATATATATACATATATATATATACATATATATATATATATATATGTAAATAAGTACTTGTTCTACTTACACACCATATGTATTGTACTGTCCAAATTTTGATTTCATTGAATTTTAGTAAATAAAGAGAAAACTGTTCCTGGTATTTTCCATCTTTACTGCCTCAGACTGAAGCCCATCCTGATGTCATTCCCCCTTATCGTTTTTCTCCTAGAAACTGCACTGTCACATCTAACTTGGTTTGTAAACACATGTGAGCACAGCATACATAAAATTTCAGCAGCTTCACACTGAACTGCCCTCAGGCAATCAGTGCAGAGCAGGAATGTGGGAGGGGAGATGACAAGCTTCCTTCTAGTTGGCAATGTACTAAATAGAGTCAGGTTGACTAAGATACGATTTTTTAACCACTTCCCCTCTGCCGGGACGAGTAATTACGCCCCTGCAAAATGCCACAACTCTGTGCAGGGGGGTAGGTACTATGTCCCTCCCGCTGCCCCCCCCCCCCTCCCGCTCGCCCCCCGCGCTCAGTACCGCCACTCATTACCACCGATCGTTAGCCGCTACATCAATGAATGAGAAATTAAATCCCATTCATTGATCTAAGTTCCCCTGTAAATGGCCGCAGCCATCTTCAGACAGCTCTGCCATTTATAAATCCCGTGCGCGTGGTGGTTCTGTTTCCGTACTAATTGTACGGTAAGCTGAAGTCATCACTGAGGACATCTTGTGGCCAAATTGTGATATATCCGTACATCCTTTTTTTTTTTTTTAAGTTAATCATCCCTAGTTACATTTTTTTTAATTATTATTATTATTATTAACCCCTGACCTCCCACACTCCCCTAAAGTTACCATTTTTTTAATTATTTTTTAATTAAAAATAATTACAAACACAAAAAAATACATAAATAGTTACCTAAGGGACTGAACTTTTTTTAATATGTATACAAAAACTGTATACTACAATTACTTTATAAATTATGGGCTTGTAATTAGGGATAGACGCAAAACTGAAAAAATGCACCTTTATTTCCAAATAAAATATTGGCGACATACATTGTACTAGGGAAAAATTTTAAACATTGCAATAACCGATACAAATGGGCAAATTACGGTAGCATGTTTTATTTTGAACTATAATGGCCGAAAACTGAGAAATAATTTTTTTCAATTTTTTTCTTATTATTCACATTAAAACTGAGCTATAATAAAATAATTCTTAGCAAAAAGTACCCCCCCCCAAAGAAAGCCTAATCAGTGGCGAAAAAAACAAGATATAGATTGTTTCTTTGTGATAAGTAGTAATAAAGTTATAGGTGCATGAATGGAAGGAGCTCTGAGGGGTGAAAATTGCTCTGGTTTTTTAAGAGGAAAAACCCTTCGAGGTGAAGTGGTTAATGCTGACATGTGATTTTATATGGTTTTTAAGACTTGTGTTAATATGTGTACAATAAAGTTTTTGCTACTTGAAACTAATATTTGTTCTCCTTCGTGGCATACCCCTCCTATTTTTTCTATCTCAAAATGTATGTTGTTTGATTTATTACAGCACAAACATTTCTGGTTAGATTGGAGTGCTTGCAATACACAGTAAGGTTGCATATTGCATAATAACCACAGAACAGCGGGTAACATTTTATTTTGTGGCTTTCTTTAAGGTCTCTTTCAGATGAACGACTGAACTACACACTTGCCAAGCAGTTAAGTGTCACGTCTGTTAGCTGCCAGTACAATTTGGGTACAATTGAAATGCAGCCGAATTGCAATAGGTTTAAGCTTTGGGAGGGGGAGGGCTCATGTGAAAATAGAACTAGGTTTAGGGATAGTAACATATTGGCAAACATTACTTATTTCCAATAGAAGAATTTTGGATAATTTTACCAATATTCTACGAGCAGCGGTCTCTCTGGCACCCAAATTATCATGCCACCCTTTTACATGAACAGGTTTATTCTTCACTTCCCTGAATGTATTTTATACGGCATAAAGAGTGAGCAAACATTGGGCTCGATTCACAAAGCGGTGCTAACCCAGTTAGAGACTTTAGGCATGATAACCATTGCACCACTCTGGTGAAAAGCCAGTTTAGGTGTGATAAGTTTAGGCATGATAAGTTTAGGTGTGATAAGTTTAGGCATGCTAAGTTTAGATAAGTTTAGATCGCTTGCAAAGTCCCGCACGCAAAGCAGCGCCATTAAACTTTATACGAAGTGCACCAGTCTTTGCTAGCGTAAAACTTTTGATCAGCTGTGCACTGTGGTGCTAACGCAGTTGGCACTTAAACTTATCACACCTAAACTTATCACACCTAAACTTATCATGCCTAAACTTATCACACCTAAACTTATCACACCTAAACTTATCATGCCTAAACTGAGTTTAGGCATGATAAAGGGCTTTTCACCAGGGTGCTAACTGTTAGCACCGCTTTGTGAATCAGGCCCCTTGTGTTGAAGCTAACTGAGAAATGGTGACTGAGCAAAAGAGGCAGCTGCAGACCTGTCCACACTAATCTCCTCCTCTTCTCCTGCCATTTCTCCCACCCTATCATTGAGCAGCTGATGCTAATAGGGGTGTGTCAGGGACCAACATCCTGCTAGCTCTTGACTAATGGCAGTCTTTAGTCCCAACTGCTTTTATCTATACTGTAGCTCCACAGACCAGCATATATTACTGTTCTCATTCCTTTTCTGGCACAAGGAATCAGCAGACATCATTTCTACTATTATTTATGTGGCCGATGACAGCAATGAAATTTCATGGACACTTTTATGTGTCCATTAGATTTTAGGTTAATTAGGGTTAGATCTTAGGTCAAGCTCAATTCTGTGACACATTTCCTCCACAGCGCCAAGCCTCTGAAACTCTCTATGGTGAGCACTTGTCCAAACCTCACAGGGATTTTATGTGGCACAGTACAAATACCCTTATAAAGGAACTGCGACCAAGGACTGAACTTCATCCCAATCAGTAGGTGATACCTCCTTTCCCAAGAGAAATCTTTTCCTTTTCTCAAATAGACCATCATGGGGTCTGTATGGCTGTGAAACCCCTCCTACAGTGTGATGTCATGACCATGATCCTGACAGTTTCCTGTCTGTGAGCCCTGTTGCATTGTGGGAAATAACAACTGTTTCCAACTGCCAAACAAGCAGTATCTTCCTCTGTTATATGTATATCTATATAAAAAAAACAATACAAAGAAAGAAAAAAACGTTTTAGTCTATCGCATTGTTAGGGGATGTGGTTATAGATAATGGCAGTTGGTGCTTTTTTTATGTCTGCCAGCAGTGAAGATGATTATGTGCAGGCTGATTGTGGATCAAACATTATTAACAAATTACATGACGAATATCGATCATTTCCTGATCTCTCTACTATTTTTTAACTTCTCACTTTGCAATGTATTGATTTATTTTTTTCTTCTTTTCACCAAAGTTCTTTTTTAAACACTCTAAATTTAAATTATATTAAACCAAAATCCCCTATTTTGGATATAAATTGGCTGTAGACAATATTTATTGTGGTTTAGTTTAAATACAGTATGTGAATGTAATAATATTGAAAATTAAAACCTTTTAACTTTATTTATATAATCCTCAAATAAAAATAATAATTTATTTACATTATAAACAACATTTGTCTTCAGACCCAATAAACTTAAAAATATTCAGTTCAAGAAATAGCCCACACACCATCATGGGCAACTTTCACCACCAATAAAGGCAATAGCCTATGACAGTCCAGGTCCGCAGTCCAAAAATAGGGGAGTATGGGAGTCTGATCCCAGTTTGCCTTGCCAAAAAGTGATGAAGTTTGCCAATATCACCAGAGGTGAAGAATACTCAACGTTCATTGACTGCCAGGAAACCTTGCTCCATCTGACATCTGCCAATTAGTGATGGTCATGATTAGGACAACTCATGAAGAAGCATGTGATTTGTTTGATCAGCTGATAAATTTGCACAGCTCTGATTTGCTGTGATTACCTCCTACTGTAAAGGGAACCTCAACTGTAAAAAAAAAAATGAGTTTTACTTATCTGGGGCATCTACCAGCCTCCTGCAGCCATCCTGTGCCCTTGCAGTCACTCATGGCTCCTCTTGTCCCCCGCTGCCAGCTAGTTTCGTTTTTGCCGACTGGGAGTCGGCCGGCCGCCATGCGTACGTTTTTACGCATACCTGCTGGTGCAGGAAGCTATTGCAGAACATCACCAAGTACATTTTTGCGCGTTACGGGTGTATTGCGTAAAATTTTACGCATTACACGAGTAACACGTAAAAATTGTACTTGTTGACATCTGCAATAGCTTTTTACAGTTAAGGTTCCCTTTAAGCAAAGGATCATGACTAGCAAATCAGAGACTTTCATATCTATCACCTGACCAAACTGATCACATGCTCCTCCATAAGTTCTCCTGGACATGACCATGGCTACTGTCAATCACAGGTGAGTGATGTATTCATCCTGCATAGCAACAGTAGCCTCCGTTAAGGTGGCCACTAATGATCCAATCTTTTTCATCCAATCTTACCAAATCTATGTACCGTAGGTTAAGGGTAAATTGAGTAAGTATTTTGAATGGATAATTTAAGCAGTTCCCTTCTATTAGATAGAAATAATAAGATTGGATGAAAAAAGTTGGATCATTAGTGGCCACCATTAGCCTTCCTAGCAAAAGCTCTGCCCTGTAAAATAAAGAGGGGAAAAACAGTACCACAGAACCAGAAAAACTAAGCACCACACATTAACAGAACACTATAAACTAGGGATGGGACGAATCCACAATTTTTTCGAATCCGAATCCGAATCTGAAAAGGTTCTCGAATATCTCGAACCTTTCGAATCCCGAATCTAACGAATCCTGCACATAAGAATTGTGCGATCCGTGGTATAGTTGCCCCTAGTATAAATAGCCAGGCATAGGTGCCCCCAGTACAGATAGCCAGGCATAGGTGCCCCCAGTACAGGTAGCCAGGCATAGGTGCCCCCAGTACAGATAGCCAGGCATAGGTGCCCCCAGTACAGGTAGCCAGGCATAGGTGCCCCCAGTACAGGTAGCCAGGCATAGGTGCTCCCAGTACAGGTAGCCAGGCATAGGTGCCCCCAGTACAGGTAGCCAGGCATAGGTGCCCCCAGTACAGGTAGCCAGGCATAGGTCCCCCCCCCAAGTATAGGTAGCCAGGCATAGGTGCCCCTAGTATAGGTAGCCAGGCATAGTTGCCCTCAGTATAGATAGCCAGGCATAGGTGCCCCCAGTATAGGTAGCTTATGGTTCAGGTGGCCACAGTTTAGCTAGCGTAGCCAGGCATAGGTAGTCAGGTACAGTACATTGTGCCCCTCAAAGACAAACAGAATGCGAGTATAGTACTTTTCTTACTGTAGCAAGATGTCTGTGGTGGTCTCTGTCTTTGGCGGCAGCTTGTGTGAGGCTCAGGCAACAGCGAGTATCTGGCTTGTGTGGGGCTTGGACTGCAGGCATTCATAAAGGGAGAAGGGTAGGAAAGGCTCATATGAGTTCAACCAAACCTTTTCTCAAAGAACAAGCACATGATAATCAAAATGACAGTATAGGTAGCTTCTGGTAAAGGTGCCCCCAGTGTAGATAGCCAGGCATAGGTGCCCCCAGTATAGGTAGCCAGGCATAGGTCCCCCCCAGTGTAGGTAGCCAGGCATAGGTCCCCCCCAGTATAGGTAGCCAGGCATAGGTCCCCCCAGTATAGGTAGCCAGGAATAGATCCCCCCAAGTATAGGTAGCCAGGAATAGATCCCCCAGTATAGGTAGCCAGGCATAGGTCCCCCCAGTATAGGTAGCCAGGCATAGGTCCCCCCAGTATAGGTAGCCAGGCATAGGTCCCCCCCAGTGTAGGTAGCCAGGCATAGGTCCCCCCCCCCAGTGTATGTAGCCAGGCATAGGTCCCACCAGTATAGGTAGCCAGGCTTAAGTCCCCCCAGTATAGGTATCCAGGCATAGGTCCCCCCCCAGTGTAGGTAGCCAGACATAGGTCCCCCCCAGTGTAGATAGCCAGGCATAGGTCCCACCAGTATAGGTAGCCAGGCATAGGTCCCACCAGTATAGGTAGCCAGGCATAGGTCCCCCCCAGTATAGGTAGCCAGGCATAGGTCCCCCCCAGTGTAGGTAGCCAGGCATAGCCCCCCCCCCCAGTGTAGGGAGCCAGGCATAGGTCCCCCCAGTATAGGTAGCCAGGCATAGGTCCCCCCCCCAGTATAGGTAGCCAGGCATAGGTCCCCCAGTATAGGTAGCCAGGCATAGGTCCCCCAGTATAGGTAGCCAGGCATAGGTCCCCTCCAGTGTAGGTAGCCAGGCTTAGGTCCCCCCAGTATAGGTAGCCAGGCATAGGTCCCCCCCAGTGTAGGTAGCCAGGCATAGGTCCCCCCAGTATAGGTAGCCAGGCATAGGTCCCCCCCAGTGTAGGTAGCCAGGAATAGGTCCCACCAGTATAGGTAGCCAGGCATAGGTCCCCCCAGTGTAGGTAGCCAGGCATAGGTCCCCCCCAGTGTAGGTAGCCAGGCATAGGTCCCCCCAGTATAGGTAGCCAGGCATAGGTCCCCCCCAGTGTAGGTAGCCAGGCATAGGTCCCCCCAGTGTAGGTAGCCAGGCATAGGTCCCCCCAGTGTAGGTAGCCTGAGGCATAGGTCCCCCCCAGTATAGGTAGCCAGGCATAGGTCCCCCCCAGTGTTGGTAGCCAGGCAGGCATAGGTCCCCTCCCCCACAAAAGTAGGCCGCCCGACCTCACGTAGGCCCGCACCCGCCCCCACCCGCCCCCACCGCCATCATCCACCAAGCAAGGTCTTCTAGGTCTTCTAGGGCTCCTGGGCAACCCCCCCCCCCCCGACATACTGTACCTGACCTGTAGCTTCTTCTTTCGCCCGTCCGTCCACGCCTTCAGCTCTTGCGACGTCCGCGCCGGGTCTTCTCCGCGAGAGCGACGTCTTCAAGGGGCAGCGTCAACGTCATCACGCGGCGAGCGGGAGCGACGCGCGGATGGAACGCGAGGTCGGAGGTGGTCGCGATGACGTCACAAGCGGCGCAGGTAATGTATACAAAGCGACGCGTGCGACAAAATTATGCGGCGGGTTGCGCGGATTCGTCGGATTCGAATGCGTGCAAATGGCATGGGGATTTGAATCCACGAATCTCGAATCTTTCCTAAGATTCGATGGATTCGTGGATTCGCCGGATTCGAAGTCCCATCCCTACTATAAACCTATACTCTACTGCACTCTTCAACTGTTTCCGGCCATGTTAGCGCACAAGGCAAGGCACCTCCCTACCCAAATCTCGTCAACAGGAAGATCACATCCTACATCAATTCATTTTGTGGACACCAGTAAGAAATGAATGGTTTACATAAAAATAATGTTGTTTCTCAAAATCAGTTTGTAAAGGATATGCAAATACTGGGCCATATATATCTCACTGGCCCAAACTCACTGACCCCATATCACAAACCCTTCCAATAACAGTTATGAGGGGTGTGTATCTACTTTATAAACATTATAATTTTTATGTACAGCCTGAGTCTTTAAAGGCTAGAACAGTGATGGATAACCTTGGCACTCCAGCTGTGACAAAACTACAAATCCCATCATGCCTCTTTCTCCTCAAGTTATACATAGAACTGTCAGAGTATTGCAATGCCTCATGGGACTTGTAGTTCCACCACAGCTGGAGTGCCAAGGTTAGCCATCACTGGGCTAGAATATTGTCCTGGAAATCCAATCAGAGTTGTAACAATCAACACAGTAGTGCCCATTTAGGTATTAAAATTATCATCCATCCCTTTTTTAGTGGAACTAGCAGTTGGGTAGTGATGAGCAAAAATGCCAATATTGTGTTCGCATTCATTTTCACGAAAATAATGTTAAATTAGATTTTCGAGAGAAAATTCCATCAAATTTGTTTTTCATATTTTTAGCGCTTCTACAAGAAACTTCACATTTGTCACATTTTTTAAGTTTTTTTCACCAAAATACAAGCCTGTTTTTCACAAAAAAATTCTAAAAATCGAAAATATCATTTTCGATGCGAAAATGACTTTGGCGAAAATTTGCAAGTGGCACTGCAGTTGGCTATAAGAATTCTATAAAGTAGAGTGTGCTAAGTTAAGCTCTGTGGTTCCCCTCATATAGTTTTTCACTCCAGGCAACTGCCTGGTTTGCCAGTGCCTAAAAACAGCCCTGCTGACACACCTACATTTTTAAACTTTTTTTTGAATATATCGTACACAGTATATCTTCCTTTCAGTTTCAGCAAGAAGCATCAGTCAGAGAATCTATCGCATCAGGAGAGCCTGACAGCTGCCGGAGTAGACATGGCTAGACTGCTGAGCTCTCAATATTCATACTTCGCTCTTCAGATGTTCCTGTCAGAGTCTCACATGCTAAATGTACCTTATTTGTAGCCGCGCCGCGTCCTGAAATAGCAGCTTTCTCTTTAATGGGAACAGCGGCGGGCTGACAGAATGCCACTGATTATAAAATTAATGGCGGTAGTGGGAACTTGTTTGACAGGTCCCCCCATGCTAAAACTAATGTGATACCTGCGAATCATTACAAACTGACACTTGTCCAGAGTTCTGAATTCTTTTTTTCGCTACTGTGAATCATAGGAAGATGGTTCTACTATCCTAGTCTGATCCTTGTCACACGTTTCCCTGACAGATCAGAAAACAGAGATCTGTTGCTTGGTGGACCATAGAAAACCAGACCAGGCTGCTTTTTTTCGAATACAAAGACAATTTGTGTGATGGTGCCTGCTCAAGAGGACCAATGGGGTGCGTTTCTGCAGACCTACAGCCTGGGCAGGTTCTGGAATTTTTGCATTAATCTCTACAGTGGCTGGATGCATTCAATTGATTTCATGTGAGCCATCTGTAATTTTGCACAATTTATTGCAAAATGTTCAAGTAGTTTCATGCCGACTTTAGAGAAAATAAATACTTTGTGGTTTTGTAGTTTTTGAGAAAATCGATTCTGAAAATGCAAAGAAAATTGTTTTTAAATTGTAATATTTCTAATTTTACAAACTATTTTTCCTTTGCATTTTTTAAATTGATTTTCTCAAAAACTACAAGGTCTTTTTAAAAATTCTTTCGGTGACAGTGGCATGTGTCAGGACTTTGCTATTAACCACTTAGGTCGGCAAAAAATTATGCAAAATTACGCAAAATTGCAAATTTACGGTTTCTGATTATGTTTAGAAGTTTACAAGAGAAATGCTGCGCTGCCCAGAACGGGGCGGAGCCAGTACGCCTGACGCAGGTCACGTGATCATACGCAAGGCGGAAGTCCGGGGAGGTGCGGGAGCCGGCAGATCGGACGGCTATCGGAGGAAAAGCGCATTGGACCCGTGAGACTTACCGTTATGACATGCTAATCCTTCCCTTTGGGAGCTTGTAAGTTATTGGAGTGCGCGAGAGGGGCAGTTGTGTTTTATCTGGAATTAACATATTGCGCTATGGAAATTTTTATTGTGTTTTATTAAAGGCCATTTTATGATCTGGATATGATCACTGATATCCTCCTGAGTGATACATCTGTAATTATGCAAGATTGCCACCTGCAATCTTGGTTTTCATCTTGGTGAGTTTACATCTGGTGAGTGAGCCTTTTTGGTTATAAGGTGGTGGGCACCACGAGCGCACACTGCTAGTCACCCGCACTTGAGTTGTGGAGCATGCCAGCAATTGTACCATAACAGTATTATTAGAAAAGATGTGGTCCGCAACGTATCCTTGCAGCAAGTATAAAGTATATAAGCTTTAGCTCAGGGGTCTCAAACTCAATTTACCTGGGGGCCGCAGGAGGCAAAGTCAGGATGAGGCTGGGCCGCATAAGGGAACCAATCAATTAGCAGCTCCTGCACCCCAAAGCCTCCACCCCCCCCCCCCCCCCCCGTCCCTTTCATTGATTTTTTAAAAAAAATCAAATTCACACTGAAGCGAACTATTTTGCCTATTTTACCTTATAGTTCGCTTCAGTGCTCCCATTACAAGTGATCCGCCGCAGCGGATGACTGCAATCCGCCGGCGTTTCCTGGAAGGGACAGAGCTTTCAGCTTCAGCTCTGCCCCTCCTGATGTCAATCGCGGCGCATCGCCGCCTCTGCCCGACCCTCTCACTCTTCCTTCACAGAGAGGGGCGGGCAGAGGCGGCGATGCGCCGCGATTGACGTCAGGAGGGGCAGAGCTTTCAGCTCTGCCCCTTCCAGGAAATGCCAGCGGATTGCCCCCGGGCGATTTGGGGGCTCTGCAGCCCTTGTTTAGCGGCGGGGATGCGGCGGATTACTTGGGAGCACTGAAGCGAACTATAAGTAAGCTTTTGCTGGCGAGGGCCACAAAATATTGTACCGAGGGCCGCAAATGGCCCGCGGGCCATGAGTTTGAGACCCCTGCTTTAGCTTATGTACTTTATACTTGCTGCAAGGATACGTCCTAAATAAATTACGGTATCTGTGGAGAGAACTTGTTGCGGACCACATCTTTTCTAATCTTTTCTAATCTTGCTTCAGTATCCGGGCCTGGCTGCCTTTGGTCCAGCACTGCTCTACACGGTGCAGTTGAGCGGTGTTCCACTTCCTTCTATCTTATAACGGTATTACGCTATGTAATGTTGTCTTTTTTAGGACTGACAATTGGGAGCGTGCAGTGGAGTGCATTGCACCTAAGATTGCTGATTATGTTTATACACTAAATGAATAATGATTTTCCCTGAAATTGTGCATTATCTATACTCATCACTACTCATCTAATCATTACTTTATAAGCATACACTCTACTTTGCGATGCATTTCGTGCAGCGCCGTATTATTGACCAGGCAACCAAATCGATTGATTGGGGCGGCAGGAGGAAAAGGCGGCCCCAAAGAGATGTATTGTCTCTGCAGCATTCTCTGGCACAGACATAATACATTATACACACAAGCACTCACATTGTGTGTCCCCCTACTCCTTAGCTCAGAGCTGTCAGACACACTAGAAGAGATCAAAAAGTTCTCCTAATGAAAAACTAAAAAAACAACTAAAAAAAAACCAACACTCAGTGTAATTTGCCTTTTTAAAACTAAGTTGTTTTGGTCACTTTTAGACCCCTATAACTTCCTAGTGCTTTTGGGTCGCCCTGAGCTTCTTGGCTATTCTGTTGAGCTGGTCCTAGCCCCTATCCCATAGAGCCATATCAAACCTTGCAATGCACTGATGAAGACCAACAGTCCAAAACACTCTAAAGAGAAAGCTGGTACTTCCTATAACAATCTTTACTGTTTTATAGAAACTGTTCAGGTGTGATGCATCATGGGAAACCATGGTTGCTCACTTAAAGAGGATCTCCAGTAAAAATGATGTAATAGAAAAAAGTTCTTCATTTTTACAATAATTATGTATAAATGATTTAGTCATTGTTTGCCCATTGTAAAAGCTTTCCTCTCCCTGATTTACATTCTGACATTTATAACATGGGGACATTTTTACTGCTGGCAGGTGATGTCAGTGGAAGGAGATGCTGCTTGCTTTTTTGGCAGTTGTAAACAGGTGTAAACAGCTATTTCCCACAATGCAATGAGGTTCACAGACAGGAAACTGTCAGCACCATGGTCCTGACATCACACTGTGGGAGGGGTTTCACCACAATGTCAGCCATAGAGACCCTCCGCTGATTCGTCTGAGAAAAGGTAAAGATTTCTATCAATCAGTATCAGCTACTGATTGGGATGAAGTTCAATTCTTCCTTACATTTTTTATTTAAAGTTAGATTAAAGCGGAATATAACCCTCCCTACATTTCAACTTTGCTCTAAAACATTATTTACAGCATATTATATGCAAAAAGCATTTTTTTTTTACTAGACTTGCATTGGAAGGGTTAAACACTGAGGTTTAAAGTTCCGTGGAGAGATATGCAGAAGTTCAGATTGTTACATTCTATTTAGTTACATGTATCTATTGAGAAATGTTACACACTCTTTGGCTGTCCTCCAGCTCCTTCTCAGTCAGAGAGAGTGAGTCACATTCAACACTTAGATACATTTATGTAAACAAAATGTATCTATGTCAGCTTCCGATGTCTGCAGAAATCTCCAGGAACTTTAAAGCTCTGTGTAACCCTTCCAATGCTGGTCTAGTAAAAAAAAAATGCTGGTTGCATATAATATACTGTAAATAATGTTTTAGACTAGAGCAAAGTTGGGTTATATTCTTTAAGAAGTCAAATTACACTGAGTAAATTGACCTATATTCTATTAGTGGCTATTTGGGTTGCAGCTTTTGCTGGTACCCGTATGGGGTCGATGGGTATCAATGGCCTCAATATTTTTATAGATGAGAATGGACGCCCTAGCTGGGAGTGCGGTACAGATAGGCGCGGTCCCGGATGTCTATAGGAACTTCGTAAATCCTAAGATAGTTTTTGTGGTATTACAAAGCCTTTATTTCGGTTTGTATTTATCTGTTGAGCTAAAAAGCCTCACAGAGTCAGACAAGAACATACAACACAGGGGAGAAGAATAGGTTTCCAGGTAAACACTTTGTAAAAAGTCTATTTCAGTGATTGCCTGACATACAAATAGGAGTGTGTGTGCCGCCACTCATAGCGATCTGGTAAATGACATAGTAGTGTGGAGTGACTTCGTCAATGGCTGATTCTGCTGGAACATCTGCTGGACCACAAAGGCTTCTATTCTGTGATGCTTCAAGCTTTCAGATTAGCCTCCTGATAATAGCCGCTCTCTCTGATCTCACAATGGCAGAGCTGTGTGCTGCTGGTTCACCTCTATAATCCCTGTACTATATAACTGTAATTATACAAGAGGAAGCCAGGACGTGTACTGCAAACTTCACACATTCTGGTTTCTATTGCAGTGTGGGTGTGTTATAGGGCATGCGTGGGTCGAAGTGTCTGTCTGTGGTGTGCATGCGTGTGTGTTTTCAGCAAAGCTTGGTGTACAGAGGCGCCAGAGTAGAATATAAACGTTTAAAAACCGTCTAAAAGAGGGGGATGTTCAGGTGGACTTACCTCCCTCAAAAATATAGAACTCAATTGAGTCACAATATATCAATACAAAAATGTTTTATTTAACTCCACTTAGTGCAACGCATTTTGCAGGTGTGGTCCCGCTTCATCAGGCAAACAGGAGTACAACTCAATGGGTCTAAATGCAGAAGTGAGCGCTGAGACAGAGGTGCTCACTATTGCATTAAGACCCATTGAGTTATACTCCTGTTCGCCTGATGAAGCGAGACCACACCCGCGAAACGCGTTGCACTAAGTGGAGTTAAAGAGACACTGAAGCGAGAATAAATCTCGCTTCAGTGCTTATATTCAGCAGGGGCATGTGTGCCCCTGCTAAAACGCCACTATCCCACGGCTAAACGGTGGGGTCCCTTACCCCCCAAACCCACCCCTGCAAAATCTACGACCAACTTGGTCGTAGATTTTGCTGCTGTTGAGGCAGGGCTAACGGCTGCAGCCCTGCCTCTCAGCGCCGTCTATCAGCGGCGCATCGCCGCCTCTCCCCGCCCCTCTCAGCGAAGGAAGACTGAGAGGGGCGGGGGAGAGGCGGAGATATGCGCTGACAGACGCGCGTGAGGCAGGGCTGCGGCCATTAGCCCTGCCTCAATCCGGAAGAGATCCCCCGCTGCTCGGAGGGGATTTGGGAGGTAAGGGACCCCCGTTTAGCCGCGGAATAGCGGCGTTTTAGCAGGGGCACACATGCCCCTGCTGAATATAAGCACTGAAGCGAGATTTATTCTCGCTTCAGTGTCTCTTTAAATAAAACTTTTTTGTATTGATATATTGTGACTCAATTGAGTTTTATATTTTTGAGGGAGGTAAGTCCACCTGAACATCCCCCTCTTTTAGACGGTTTTTAAATGTTTTTATTCTACTCTAATATTGGTAACAAGTCAAAATTATTTTTTGACTTGTTACCAATATTCCCCATAACATACGTAGTAATTTTAGCTAATAAACGCTAAAGTTGGCACGAAATGTTGCGTAACTACACGAAGTGACGGAAGAATTATATGCAAAATTAATTACAATTTTTCTTGAAATTTTGCATTTCTGCATCGGAATTTGGAAACCGGTAATAGAAATGTGGTAGGCGGATTTTTGCAAAAATTTTTGCCGAATTTAACATTAATTTTCTCAAAAAGCACAAGTTCTTTTTGAAAAATGTTTTCCCTCCTTTTACCACTCTTCTGCTTAATAAACCCTGAAAATTTGGTGTGTCTAGCACCTATGGGGGCGTTGCTATTAACCGCTAAAGTCGTCAGAAATGTAAAATGCTGAAAATCTGTATTACTATATATGCGGTATGCCGCCTAATTTAGAGGTTGATAGCAAATCCCCCATAGCTGCTAGAAACACAACACCAAATGTTCAGGGTATGTTAAGTCGAAGAGTGGGAACAAGAAGCAAAAAAATCTTTCAAAAAGACCCTGTACTTTTTGAGAAAATCAAAGTTAAGTCGGAGGAAATGTAAAATGCAGAAAATCTGCATTACCGATATGCTGTATGCCGCCAACTTTAGAAGTCAACTAGCTGATTGCCCGGCGTTGCCCGGGTATGTATTTGGCTGGTGTTGGCTCTGCATACTTTTTCTAACCCTAACACACAATTACTTAATGACCAAGTTTGTGAGCTTTGCTGTCTTTGGTATCAATAATTTGCATTGAAATGAAAAAATCAGATTGGCTGTTTGTGGCTCCACACCCTTTTCTGAATTTGAACCCCAGTCACCCAATAACCAACTGTACCAGGTTTGAGGCCTGTGCCATTAACAGTTCAAGAATGGCAGCAATTAAATATTCCCCTTGAAAAGCAATAGGTGGAGCCTAATTTTGTAGGCTCCACCCACTTTTCTGAATATCGATCCCAGTCACCCAGTGACCAACTGTGCAAAGTTTAAAAACCCTGCCATTAACAATGTAAGAATGGCTGCTGTTTACATTTTCCCAGTGGAATTTGTATTTGTCTCCACCCACTGATGACCCGGCGTTGCCCAGGTATGTATTTGACTGGTGTGGGCTCCGCCCACTTTCTAACCCTAACGCACAAACACTCAATGACTAAGTTTGTGAGATTTGGGGTCCTTGGCATCAATAATTTGTATATTCCCATAGAAATTAAACAAATCAGATAGGCCGTTTGTGGCTCCGCCCCTCTCCAGCATTTGAACCCCAGTCACTCAATGACCAACTGTAGCAGGTTTGAGGCATCTGCTATTAACAGTGTAAAAATGGCAGCAATTTAAATATTCCACTTGAAAATCAACAGGTGAATTTTGATTGGCTATTATAGGCTCCACCCACTTCCCTGAATATTAATCTCAGTCACTCAGTGACCATCTGGGCAAAGTTTGTGAACCCTGCCATAAACAGTGTAAGAAGGGCTGCAGTTTACACTTACCCAGTGAAATTTGTTTTTGGCTCCGCCCACTTTTTGTAACCTGGACACAAAGTCACTACTCAATGACCAAGTTTGTGAGCTCTGGGGTCCTTGGCATCAATAATTTGTATTTTCCCATGAAATTAAACAAATCTGATTCACCGTTTGTGGCTCTGTCCCCTTTTCTGAATTTGAACCCCAGTGACCCAATGACCAACTGTACCAGGTTTAAGGCTTGTGCCATAAGTGCAAGAATGGCAGCAATTTTAATATTCTCCTTGAAAAGTGACATGTGATTTTTGATTGCCATTTTTAGGCTCATCCCACTTTTCTGAATATTAATCCCAGTCACCCAGTAACCAGCTATGCTAAGTTTAAGAACCCTGCCATTAACAGTGAAGAAGGGCTGCAGTTTACAATTTCCCAGAAAAATCTGTTTTTAACTCCACCCACTTTTTGTAACCTGGACACACAGTCACTACTCAATGACCAAGTTTGTGAGCTTTTGGGTTCCTGGCATCAAAATTGTGCTAATGGAAGCAGTTTATCCAGCAAAGAAATCTGGCTGTTTTTGGCTCCGCACCTTTACTGAATTTGAACATTTTTGCATTTTACCATTGAAATTAAACAAATCTAATTGGCTGTTTTTGGCCTGATCCCTTCAGCATTTAAACCCCAGTCTCCCAGTGACTGATTGTAGCAGATTTTAGGCCTCTGCCATTAAGAGTGCATGAATGGCAGCAATGTAAATATTCCCCTTGAAAATCAAAAGGTGAATTTTGATTGGCTGCTGTAGGCTCCACCCACTTTTCTGAATATTAGTCCCAGTCACCCAGTGGCCAACTGTGTCACGTTTGAGAACCCTGCCAATAACAGAATGGCTGAAATCAATCTAACAAATCTGATTGGCTGTTTGTGGCTCCACCCCTTTAGTGAATAGGGACCCTAGTCACTCAATGACTGACTGTATCAGGTTTGAGGCCTCTGCCACTAACAGTGTGAGAATGGTAGCAATGGGAATATTCCCCTTGAAAATCAATAGGTACATTTTGATTGGCTGTTGTAGGCTCCACTCACATTTCTGAATATTCATCCCAGTCACCCAGTGGCCTATTGTGTAAAGTTTGGGAACCCTGCCACGTTAAAAATGTAGTTTTTGGCACCGCCCACTTTTTCTAACCTTGACATACAGTCACTCAATTATCAAGTTTATCGGCTTTGGGGTCCGCCCCCTTTCTGAATTTGGACCCCAGTCACCCAGCGACCAACTGTACCAGGTTTGAGGAATTTGCTTTTCACAGTATAAGAGAATGGTAGCAGATGAAATATTCCCTTTGAAAATCAAAAGGTGAATTTTTATTGGCTGTTGTAGGCTCCACCCACCTTCCAAAATCTTAATCTCAGTCACCCAGTGACCAACTCTGCAAAGTTTGAGAACCCTGCCATTAACGGTGTAAAAATGGCTGCAGTTTATATTTTCCCAATAAAAGTTTTTTTGGCTCCACCCACTTTTTGTAACCTTGACACACACACAGTCACTCAATGACCAAGTTTGTGAGCTTTCAGGTTCCTGGCATAAAAAATATGTGAATGGAAGCAGTTTATTCACCAAGGAAATCTGATTGGCTGTATGTGGCCCCGCCCCTTTAGTGAATTTGGACCCCAGTCACCCAATGACCGACTGTAGCAGGTTTGAAGCCTCTGCCATTAAAAGTGTAAGAATAGCAGCAGTTTAAATATTCCCCTTGAAAATCAATATGTGAATTTTGATTGGCTGTTGTAGGCTCCAGCCATTTTCTTGAATCGTAATCGTATTCACCCAGTGACCAAGTGTACCAAGTTTGAGAACCCTGCAATTAACAGTCTAAGAATGGCTGCAGTTTACATTTTCCCATTTAAATGAACGGCTGAAATTTAATTGGCTGTTTTATGCTCCGCCCACTTTTCCTGGATTTGTAACCTCGGTCACCAAGTGACCAACTGTGCCAAGTGTGGAGACTCTGGCTTAATTACTGTGAGAATGGCAGCCTTTTACATTTTTTCCATTGACTTGAATGGGTGAAATCTGATTTGCTGTTTGTAGCTCGTGTGCAGGGGGGCCGGGAGACCCCCAGAACATATCATCTCAGGTAATAAGGGATCTGTGTACCAAGTTTCATTCAAATCGGTCAAGCCGTTTTCGCGTGATCGCGGCACATACACACACACACACACACACACACACACACACACACACACACACACACACACACACACACACACACACACACACACACACACACACACACACACACACACACACACACACACACACACACACACACACACACACACACACACACATACATACACACATCCGATTTTATATATATATATAGATAGCAAAGCCCCCATAGGTGCTAGAAAAAACAAATTTTCAGGGTATGTTAAGTAGAAGAATGGGAACAAGTAGCAAAATCTTTCAAAAAGACCTTGTACTTTTTGAGAAAATCAATGTTAAAACCACTTAAGGGCCGGCTGATTTGTTAATGATCTGTGCTGGGTGGGCTCTTCAGCCCCCAGCACAGATCAGGTTTTAGGCTTGGCGATCAGACTTCCCCCCTTTTTTCCCCACTAGGAGGATGTCCTGTTGGGGGGTTCTGATCGGCGCCGGCTATCTGTGTTTAGCGGGGGGGCTCCTCAAAGCCCCCCTCCGCAGCGCTATTCCCCCTCCCTCTCCTTCCCTCTATGGGCGGTACAGAATGGCGATCCATCCTGTACCGCCTCTGATAGGCTTCAGCCTATCAGACGGCGGCGATCCCCAGCCAATCTGAGGCCGGGGATCGCCGATCTCCTTTACGCTGTAAACACTGGGGATTTCTTCCCCGGGTGTTTACATTTCGCCTGCGAGCCGCGATCGGAGGCTCGCAGGCTGTTCACGGAGACTCCCTCCGTGAACTGACAGGGAACATTTCCATGGAAACACCACTGCGACCAGCCGCTGCCTATCGGCGTTGGCTGGTCGTTAAGTGGTTAAATTTGGTGGAAATTTCCACGAAAATCCGCATCGGAATGCAGAAAGCGGTAGCCGTAATCGGCAATGGTGGAAAGTAGAATTTCTGCGAAATCGGAAATTGGCAATTCCAACCTGCCCTAATTATGATTTTGCATCGGAATTGTGAATTATGATGTGAAGTTACGATTATGCGGAATTTTTGCTCATCACTAACTGTATGTTACTGAGCGGGGGGCACTAGGAGGGGCACAGTGTTTCTGGGGTGGGGGGGGGGGGGCAGAGCCCCAGCATGCCCCAGTGTAGCGCCACCATTGCTTATCTTTACAGCTGCAAAATTACTCCCTTTATTCTTCCCATGTTCTCCAGAAAAATAACTCCCTCATGGGGTTCCAGCTGCTGAACAGACTAGGGAGAAGTATTCTCCTGCTGCCGGCTGACATCTTTACTCCCGAGACGGAATTATTGTGCAATTCCCATGGAGGTGCCCAGGGTTTATCCGCCGAATCCACCGAGGATTTGTGGCGATGATTTTTAAACAGGCGTTCTGTTTTCCCCATATGGCCTCTCCACTTAAATAATTATTATCAGCGCAGCGGAATCTATTTCGGTAGAGTAGAGGCGTCGGAGGCCTCATCGGAGCGCTCTTTAGCAATCTGCGGCCCCACTGCCGATTCATATTTAAAAGTCATCTATATTTTTCATTGTATTTTGCATACGAGCCCGTTGGTGTCCAGATGTTCAATCTAAATGCGTTTCGCAAATCATCAGTAATCATCTGTTACTTCAGTCACTCAATATGCGGCCGCGCGGCGGTGAAACATGTGTCAGCCCCGCTTACGTCTCGCAATAACGATGGAAGGGAGACGCCGATGAATACGCCAGGCATTGTTCAGCCCTCGTGTTTAAGGGTCTCTTGAAAAATATTGTGTTTACCCTCCCTCTGGTTCCTTCCATTAGATGACAGGGCTCGCATATCATATCAGGAGGCGGGGGCACAACTCCCACGCTCTTGTCTAATTAGATACATTGAGGGCTTCATTACTGCATCACAATAGAGCGGCGCTCAGCTTCCGACAATGGAAATGTTACAGTGTGTCTGTACGATCAGTGTACAGTTTTATGTTATCTCTTAAAGCACCCTGTCACTATTGTACATAATAAAGCAAACTCAGATTAGAGAAACAAGACATGTTAGCCTAGCTTGGCTGCACTATCATGTCGTAGCCTCATGTCATTGCTGGTATATTGGAAAATACTAATATATTTGGCCCAGGGAAAAAATGAAAGGACAACTGTAACAAGAAGGATATATAGGCTGCAATATTTTGTTCCTTTTAAGGCGCGTACACATGCCGTATTTTAGCAAACGACGGGTCCGTCAGACCCTCCCACGGGTCGGTCGTTCTGCCATCAGTAGGGCGCGAGTACAGGCTGTCGGCAGACTGATAAGACTGTTTTTGACTGATCCGCTCGGCGGATCCATCAAAAACAGTCATCAGTCTGCCAACAGCTTGTACTCACGTACTAAGGAACGACCGCCTCATGGGAGGGTCTGACAGACCCGTCATTTGCTAAAATATGGCATGTGTATGTGCCTTTAAACAATACCACTTGCCTGGCTGTCTTACTGATCCTCTGCTTCTAATACTTTTAGCTATAGACCCTGAACAAGCATGCAGCAGATCAGGTGTTTCTGACAATATTGTCAAGATTAGCTGCATGCTTGTTTCTGGTGTTAATCAGACTGTAGCCAAATAGACCAGCAGGGCTGCCAGGCAACTGGTATTGTTTAACAGGAAATAAATATGGCAGCTCCCATATACCTCTCATTTCAGTTTTTATCAGACCCCGATTTACATCACAGGAGCCTATAGCCTATAGGCACAGATGTCCTGGCACCTTAGACTCCACCCTCCATGAACCTACAAACCCCACCAAATTGCACCACAAGTGTGCTGGCTGTCCCAGCTGTCACTTCTCCTTTTTCATCCCTTGCCTGTAATAGGTAGCTACAGGCGTCCCTTAGCATTAGGTAGCCAGAGGTACCCTCAGTATCAAGTAGCTAGTGGTGCCCCGGACTGAAGGGAGATCTCATCAGAGGAATATCGAGAGCTGGGTGTGTAAACTCTCTTGCTCAGGACTCTGCATAGGGAAGGAGGGAGGGAGGCACTAGGGGAGCGGCGTGGGCCACCTTTTCCTTTTACCAGTTGCCAATAGGCATGTGCCTGTATGTATGCTATGTATGAGCAATACATTGCTGGCAGATTCAATCAAAGCATTCAAAATCGAATTGTGTATGGTGAGCTTTAGATATATTTTCCCAACTCAGGTGTTAAAGAGGAACTCCAGTGAAAATAGTGTAATAGCTTTATTTTTACAATACTTATGTATAAATGATTTAGTCGGTGTTTGCTCATTGCAAAATCTTTCCTCTCCCCGATTTACATTCTGACATTTATTACATGGGGACATTGTTACTGCTAGCAGGTTATGTAGCTGCTGCTAGCTGTTTTGGCTGTTGGAGACAGCTGTAAACAGCTATTTCCTGTCTGTGAACATTGTTACATTGTGCCAGTTTGCCCAGAGTACCGCGGTACTCAGAGCTTCTTGTGGGAGGGGTTTCACCACAATATCAGTCATACAGCACCCCCTGATGGTCTGTTTGTGAAAAGCAATAGATTTCTCATGTAAAAGGGGGTATCAGCTACTGATTGCGATAAAGTTAAATTATTGGTTGGAGTTTCTCTTTAAAATTAAAGCTAATTAGTTCAGCAATGCTAGGAACCAATTGTAAACATCACAAACTGAACTCAAAGGCTTTTGAGCAGAGCAGATTGTCCAAAAGACTGTCCAGATCAAAGAAGAAAAGTTAACTACAATTTGTAGATGTACTTGGCTAACATGCTTCAATCCTTTCTTACTAGCCAGCTTCTCCTGTCTGTGTGAACAGGTCAGGTCACACACAAATCGTTACAGCTCTAGACACCAGAGAGCAGTATAGGGGAGGGTAGGACCACTAGATACCAGGGAACTGTATAAGGGAGGGAGGAGGGCCACTAGACACCGGGGGACTGTATAGGGAAGGGAGGGGAGCCACTAGACACCAGGGAACTGTATAGGGAAGGGAGGAGAGACACTAGGGAGGGCTATTAGACACCAGGGAAATGTATAGGGTGGGACACTAAACAACAGACAACTGTATGGACGTTAGGAGGACAATAGACACCAAGGAACTGTATAGGAGGGGAAGGAGGGCCAGGAAACTGTATAGGGCAGGGAGAAGGGCCATTGGGTACCAGGGAACTGTACTGGGGAGGGCAGGGGGGACACTAGACACCAGTAAACTGTATAGGGGAGGGAGATGGGCTACTAGACACCAGGGAACTATATAGGGGAGGGAGAAGGCCTACTAGACACCAGGGAACTGTATAGGGGAAGGCAGGCTGGGGGCACTAGACACCTGTTTAGGAGAGGAAGAAAAGCCACTAGACACCAGGGAACTATATAGGGGAGAGAGGAGGCCTACCAGACATCAGGGAACTGCATAGGGGAGGGAGGGGGCCACTAGACACCAGGGAACTGCATAGGGAAGGAAGGGGGCCACTAGAGACCAGGGAACTTTATAGGGAAGAAAGTAGGGCCATAAGACATTAAGGTTGGCCTGCGGCTTGGTCCCAGTGTTTCATTTTGGCCCACTTTGTATTTAAGTTTGACACCCCTGTCCTAAGGCATTGAGTTGCAGAGAAGTGTGCACTCACATGTAAGTGCCTGGGATTGATACATGCAAATTCTTCTTGTTTCACAATGGCAAATCTAAACTCTACTGGAATAACCCTGTTTAGCTTATTAGAGAAAAACAGTTCTGGTTGCGGGCCTGTTGTGGTCACCTGTCTTTTCCGTTTTCAATTGATCGCCCTCGTGCGGCACACCGTGTTCAGGGTGAATATTTAGAGTGATGTCTCCCTTCTCCCTACCTGTCTGGCCTCCGGCAAAAGAGTAATTAAGTCAGGTAGTTTCAATATGAATAAATTGGATTGGCACAAGGGCTCATGGTAGATCATCATGCTGTCACTCTCTAATTAGGCAACTGGAAAATGAGTGAGAACATTAGACAATGACATGGCGCTGGTAGCCTGCTTTATATTATTGAGAATGAAATTAGAGCAAGGAAGAGACAAGTTCTGCACTGGGCTTCGGGAGGCAAAACCTGTGCGGGTACTTGACTGCCTGAAAGGGCCATGTTACAAGGTCATTACTAGAGCACCCTATGAGGGTTCATCTGGACTAGACACTAGAGGCAGGACTGTTGCAGAGTACCAGGATGTTGCACAAACCTGGGCAAGGACGAGAGCTAAAAAAAAGGCAAAAAGTAAAAAGGTCAGGACAAGGACAGGCCAGTAACAGCAGAAAGAAAATGTGAAAAGGCCAGGACAAGGACTGGTAAGTGACTGTAGACAGAAAATGTGAAAAGGTCAGGACAAGAATAGGCCAGTACCTGCAGACAGAGAAGGTAAAAAGGCCAGGGCAAGGACGACCCAGCAACTGAAGACAGAAAAGGTGAAAAGTTCAGGACAAGGACGGCCCAGTAACTGCAGACAGAAAAGGTGAAAAAGATCAGGACAAGGACAGGCCAGTGACTGCAGACAGAAAAGGTAAAAAGGCCAGGACAAGGACGGCCCAGTAACTGAAGATAGAAAAGGTGCAAAGGTCAGGACAAGGATAGGCCAGTAACTGCGGACAGAAACGGTGAAAAGGTCAGGACAAGGACGGCCCAGTAACTGAAGATAGAAAAGGTGCAAAGGTCAGGACAAGGAAAGGCCAGTAACTGAAGATAGAAAAGGTGCAAAGGTCAGGACAAGGAAAGGCCAGTAACTGCGGACAGAAAAGGTGAAAAGGTCAGGACAAGGACAGGCCAGTAACTGCAGACAGAAACAGTGAAAAGGTCAGGACAAGGACGGGCCAGTGACTGAAGACAGAAAAGGTCAGGACAAGGATAGGCTAGTAACTGCAGACAGAAAAGGTGAAAAGGTCAGGACAAGGACAGGCCAGTAACTAAATACAGAAAAGGTGAAAATGTCAGGACAAGGAGGGCCAGTAACTGCAGACAGAAAAAGGTGAAAAGGTCAGGACAGGGACGGCCAGTGACTGCAGACAGAAAAGGTGAAAAGGTCAGGAAAAGGACGGGCCAGTGAACGCAGACAGAATAGGCAAATTTATAATTATATTTCTTTCAGAATTTGAATAGGCTCTTTTCCTAGCATTTCACATAATACGTTGGACTTCTCAAATAAGGTCCAAAATATCTATAAATGTGTTTTAAAGGAAACCTAAACTGAAGTAAAAAATGCAAGTTTATCTTACTTGGTACTTCTACTAGCTAGCCACCTGCAGCCACCCTGTGCCTACCCTGTCACTAAGTGTTCCTCCAGCCTCCGCGGCAACCCTCTTCCGGACACAAGGGCCCATGATCACGCTCCCATCACCGGGCGCAACCCTGTGCATGTACAGCAGAGGTTTTTTTTCATATTGCACATGCGTGGACAGTAGCGCGATCAAAAGGTCCCTGGACCAGGGCCGTACATCCAAATGACAGAGGGTCATTGCAGGGGACAAGAGGATTGCTTTGTGACAGCGCGGGCACAGGGTGGTTTCAGGGGGCTGGTAGAAGCCCTATGTAAGTTAAAGTTTTTTTTTTCTCTTCAGTTTAGGTTCACTTTAAAGTTTATTTTATACATCAGCCCTTAAAGAAAGGCTGAAGCGAACAAAAATTGCTACTTTTAGCTTGTAGTTCGCTTCAGTAGTCTCAGCAGAGTTAAACCACCGCATCCCCGAGCCAAAATGAGGGCTTTAGACCCCCCAAATCCGGGACAATCTGGCCAGCGCTTCCTGAAAGAGGCAGAGCTTTCAGCTGTAGCTCTGCCTCCACTGATGTCAATCGCCGTTGATCGCCGCCTCTTACCGCCCCTCTCACTCTTCCTTCACAGAGAGGGGCGGGGAGAGGCAGAGATCCGCCCAGCGATTGATGTCAGTAGAGGAAGAGCTACAGCTCAAAGCTCTGCCTCCCCGGGCAGCAAAATCTGCGACCAAGAAAGTCGTGGGATTTTGCCCTGGGATTTGGGGGGTAAAGCCCTCACTTTGGCTTGGGGATTAGACGATTTACTGAGACTACTGAAGCAAACTACGAAGTAAAAATAGCAATTTTTGTTCGCTTCAGAGTCTCTTTAAATGAGCAAGATTAATACATTTCTAAACTTTATGACCACTGTAATCAATACAATTTACATCTCACATTAAGGAATAAAGTTTTATATACCGGTATACTGTTTTGCTATTAATGGTTTATTTTAAGCAAAGCAGATTTTTCGTCAAGTGTTATTTTGTTTTAAAAAAGAAAATGAAACCCTTACTCTGACTTGGCACCAAACTTGGAACAAAACTAGAGCTTCAACCCGCAAATTGTATTTTTTAATCGCAAACTTTACAGTAGGAATTCGGCGAATCAGAAAGCTTGTCAGTAGCTATTGCCAGCTAAGCTCTGGCATTGAAACAAACGTCACCAATTTGTCAGAAGCCAAAATCACACCTGTCGTTCCAAGCCACAGTGGTGGTGCTGTCCAGGTTGCTACATCAGTTGCAGTGCTGGAACTTCAAAGGAAAAACGGAAAAGCCAAAAGACAGACACTGCAGGCTAACTCACGGAGGAGGGACACCCTGTCAAAGCAAATGAGCTTGTGGATTAAAATTGGCTGGTATTTATCACATAGGTTACCGTACTTCAAAGTCTGAAGAAAAATCCTAGCATGCTTTCCAAATTAAAGTGGGAATCTGTACGATAACTGAAATTCTACTGTAAAACATATTTATTTTTCTAAAGCAAAGCACAAAAGTGCCCTTTTAAAAGACAATTGTAGCAAGAGGGATATGGAGGCTGCCATATTTATGTCATTTTAAGCAATACCGGTTGCCTTGCTGTAGTGCTGATCCTCTGCCTCTAATACTTTTAGCCATAGCCCCTGAACTAGCATGCAGCAGATCAGGCGTTTCTGACATTATTGTCAGATCTGACATGGCATGCTTGTTTCTATTGTGATTCAGACATTCCTGCAGCCAAATAGACCAGCAGGGTTGCCAAGCAATTAGTAATGTTTAAAAGGAAATAAATATGGCAGCCTCCATATACCTTTCACTACAGTTATACTTTAACATTCTAACAGCTATAGAATTACAACTATCCAACCCGCATACATGCAAATTAGCTGCCTTGGGAATGTGGGCGCAGAAAATAGCTGCCAATAGAATATCAGTAAAATTGCTGATAATTTACTTATTGGAAGTGGTAATTGTGATAGTAAAATATCTGTAAATGTTATCTATATTTACTATCGCTAAAACTAACCCTATTCTCACATGAGACCTCCCTCTACCGATACCCAACCCTAACCAACTGATGCCTAACTAACGATGCCTAACTTTAACCAAAACCCACTCTACCTATGCCTAACCCTAACTGCACCCGCCCAACATTTACTCACTCTCCCACTGATGCCTATGCAATTGCTGCCCCCCTGTCGATGCCTAACCTAACCCTAACCGACCCCCCACCACCATTGCTTGACCCTAACCAAACCCCCCTCCCTCCACCGACACCTGACCACCCTTCACCGATGCCTAACTCTAACCAAACCCTTCTCAACCAATGCCTTACCCTCACTGTACCCTCCCACTGATGCCTAACCCTTACTTACTCCCCCACTAATGCCTATTGCCTATCCAACCGCCACCCCCACAGATGCCTAACTAACCACCACCACCATTGCCTAACCAAAGCCCTCTCCACCGACGCCTAACCTTAACATCCTCCCCACCCATGTCTAATCCTAAATGCCCCCGCTGAAAACCCACCAATATCAATGCTGCCTTCACTGCTATATACAATTAACATCGGGTTCCTGGTATTTGAAACCACAATTTGTGTGGCAGGCAGCCCCTATCTACATGGGAGGCTATGGGGAGCCCCAAACTTGTGGGGCACATCTCTGGCACCCACATTTCCTGTTTCCATATAACCCCTCCCCATCTGCTCTTCATGTTACATGCGATTGTCAGGGCCGGTTCTCTCATGAAGCAAGGTGAAACATTTGCATCAGGTGCAGAGATTTGAGGGGCAGCATGTTTGCACTGTGTGTTTACACTAACAGCATGCAGTCAGAGTTGGAGGAGAAGCAAGAGGAGAGCGAGATGAAGAGGTCATCATTGGGGAAAAGCAGCTTGTTGTGCTGTGCGAGGAGTCTGACAGTGATTGAGGAGGAGGGAGGCAATTTTTGTGTGCTGTGCGATTATTCCAAAATCGGGGGAGGCGGGTGTATCCTCACAAGTTTGCCCCAGGCAGCAAAAAGTCTAGAACTGGCCCTGGTGATTGTCCCAGGCTATGGTAGAGAAGAATAGACTGTGAGCCACTCTAAGGGACAGTTAAGTGACAAGACTACAGTTTACACTCTGTACAGCACTGTGGAGGATGTTGGTGCTACATAAATCAAAATAATAGAGACACATTACGTTTTTAGCAGTCAGAATGCTAAAACTAACACATGTATACTTTACCTTATATATGTAAATGTGGTGTGCTTTTGCCCAGATATAAGCTTTCCAATGCATCCTTTCTTATTTTTATGTCGCCTTAAAAAAATGATCTAGACATTGTTAACTGTTACCTTAGCCAATACATTTCTTTATTTGTTGCCTGACATCCCCACAAGGCATCGTTACGTTTATATATCTTCTTTGAGGATCTCTCCCAAACGCCGCCCTATCCGCGCTCGCCGGTGGGGCCATCGTGCCGGGACATTTTCATCTATCATTTAAAAGTGTCTGTAACATTCCAGCAAACTGCATCGTTGGCAAGTGTCACGGCATCAAATATTCATGGACACACAAAGCGGAGTGTGCGCCGAACGCCTGCGTCGCCTGTCTTCGCACGGCAGGGAGCGCAAACAACACCACCTCTGATTTTCTTTTTTTTTTCCTGCTTAAGGAACAATAAGAAGTGATTGGGAGTGAAAGGCAAATAGCATAAACTATGCAGACAGAAAACATGGATACAGGGATTTTATGTCATGTATGGCTTAATCGAGGTGTCATCTTCAACTGGGACTGACAAGAGATTCCGAAGCAGCCGTCGCTCGACGCTTATGTCGTGTTTCAACATAGAAGCTTCAGGAATGCTATCTTGTTTTCTCAACACCAAGGGCTGCAGCCAACCCGTACCTGCGCTCAGGGGAGGACTGGGACCTTTCGGCCTGGGGGGAAAACACAAACTAGAGGCCCTTTTTCATGGCAGCCTCAGCCCAAATGACGTCACACACGCACCCCACATGCTATATGCCAGTAGTCACGTGGGGCGCCATTGAGAAAATACATTAAGGACACTTGCAGGACAGCGGGACAGGTAAAGTATAACTGCACAGGCACCGGGGGTCACATAATACATTTAGAGGGAGGATGCAACCACATCGGCCTGAGTTTTCCAGAATCTCAGATTTGACCAATTTCCACCTGAAATCAGTCAAATCGTCGATTGGGCATGCTTGTGGCAGCACCAATTTTCATTCAATTTGATAGTAATTATCTAAACAGTTGGTTGATCGCCAAGTCAACAGATGTATGGCCACCGTAATTCCCCAAGGCTCCCCGCCACCTCCTCACACACACTTATGTCCAAAGAGGAACTGTTCCTTTAAAAGAGGGACAGTTGGGAGCTATGATTGTGAGAGAGCAGACAGATGATTTTTTTTTACGGACCCTGCAGGCAGGCCTCTGCTCTGCATCGTACTGTGTACATTTACCAGCTTGCCTGAGCTCTAATTGCTCTGTAATTGTGCTATTATTTCCCTAAGCCAGCCTAGTGGTTCACATTGCCTTATACAAAAACCTGAATGCAGCAGGCCCTGCGCCAGCCCTAAATCATTAAATGAGAGGCAGCCTGGGGGGAAAATTTCCCCCTTCCCCCCTGGCCAGTCCTCCCCTGCAGGCTGCGCTGGGACAAAACGATCCTCCGAACCCCCGCCACGGCCATGGCCTGTTGCTGCACACTGCGCCTGCGCGGCCCTGGCCGCATGCATTCTCGATCACGCTCCCATTGCACATGCGCAGTTAAAGGGACACTGAAGCGGAAAAAAAATCATGATATAATGATTGGTATGTGTAGTACAGCTGAGAAATAAAAAATTAAGAGCAGAGACTTAAGTCTAATATTGTTTCCAGTACAGGAAGAGTTAAAGTGAACCCGAGGTGAGAGCAGTGGTGGGCCGAAATTTTGCATCGAAATTCGCATTTACGCATCGTAATCATAATGTGAAATTGCATGTAAAATTGTAATTAATTTCGTATGTAATAGTAATATTTCATAATTTCGTGTAATTTTCCGCGTAATGTTTGTGCAATTTTGTACTGATTTTAGCGCTTAATACCAAAGCCCCCATACATGCTATTGCTACCAAATTTGCTACATATGTTAAGGAGAATTGCGGGTACAAGTCAAAAAAAAATAATTTTTCAAAAAGACCTTGTAGTTTTTGAGAAAATCAATTTTAAATATGCAAAGAAAAATTATTTTTTAGTTTAAAAACCATTTTTTCTTTGAATTTTTAAAATCGATTTTTTTCAAAAACTACAAGGTCTTTTTGGAAAGTTATTTTTTTGACTTGTACCCACTATTCATCTTAACATAAGTTTCAATTGTGGTGTCACTACCATGTATGTGGGCTCTGCTATTCACTGCCAAATTTGGCACAAAATGACGCGAAAATTAAGTGAAATTTTAGGCAAAATTACAAATTACTATACGAAATTAGTTGAATTTACAGATCGTAACTATGTATAAGCGTCAATGCGAAAATCTACGCAAAATTTCGCATAATCGTAATTTTCTGATTACTATCATCACTGGGTGAGAGTGATAGGGAGGCTGCCATATTTATTTCCTTTTAAACAATACTAGTTACCTGGCAGTCCTGCTGATCTATTTGGCTGCAGCAGTGAACTGAATTACACCAGGAACAAGCATGCAGCTAATCTTGTCAAATCTGACAATATTGTCAGAAACCCCCGACTTGCTGCATGCTTGTTCAGGGTTTATGGCTAAAAGTATTAGAGGCAGAGGGTCAGCAAGGCAGCCAGGCAACTGGTATTGCTTAAAAGGAAATAAATATGGCAGCCTCCATATTATTCTCACCTCAGGTTCCCTTTAAGAAACTCCAGTTGTTATCTATGCAAAAGAGCTACCAAGCTCCACGACTTTCAAAGTCACAGAGAGCTCTGTCTTCTGAAGCTTATTATCTCAAGTATCTGTCACTGTATTTTTTTTTCTTCAGAGGACAGTTGAAAAGTTCACAAGCCTGCTCTGTAAAATCATTTAGAATGCTGAGTAGTGTGTAAACTGCAAATATTAGAGAATGATGCAATGTTATCCCAAAAACTATATAGCTGAAAATAAAAATATGATAATATTTTCTTTGCTACTTATGTTCTAGTAATTATCCGTACTACACAACCAATTCATTATATCATATTTTTTTACCGTTCCAGTGTCTCTTTAAAGTGAACCAGAGACGAAGCACCCTCATGTATTTTACCATATAGATCAGTGGGGACATTAGAGAAAATACCTACCCTGCTCTCTGCTTCACTGCTCAGCCTGCTTGTTATCATCCCTGATATCAGCTCTGATAAAATTCCCGACTAAGCACTCAGTCTGGCTTTGCTCAGGAATCATTATAGCTGAGTCTGTCTTCTCTGATGTGTTGCCCCCTTGTGGCTCTGCTATAATGACTCAGCTCTAATGATTCCTGAGCTAAGCCAGACTGAATGCTCAGACGGGGATTTTATCAGGGCTGATAACAAGCAGGCTGAGCAGTGAAGAATGAAACAGAGAACAGGGTAGGTCAAATACATGAGGGTGCTTCGTCTCTGGTTCACTTTAAGTATTATTATTATATAGTACTTGTATAACGCCGACATCTTACGCAGCGCTGTACAGAGTATATATTGTCTTGTCCCTTAACTGTCCCTCAGAGGGGCTCACAATCTAATCGACTATTGCGCCGCATCCTGAGTTACGATAGCATTATGGTAATTCGGTTACCGCCAATAACAATACCATTCTGCACGGCTGGTGCACCAAGCCAGGCTGCCTATCTCTGGAACTGAGGGGGAGGCAGAGATGGAATCTTATTTCTTTGAAGTTATTATAAATATGGGAAACAATCTTTGCAGTAATCAGTTTGTAAGAACACAGATCAGCACCATGGACAGAGCATACCGGGCTGCTGCTGAGGATGATTATAGGAACTCTTTTCTAGTAACATCAATGCTAAATTAGCAAGCAGCGAGATTTTTTTGGTCTGTCATTTTTTTTTTTTTTTTGCCTGCATTTAAGTGTGAAATTACAAAAGGTTGAAGCATCACAAAACACATTAACAAGCAATCTGAAGAAAAACAAACCATGCATAAAGTCTGGCTTGAAGAGAACATGTAACGTGTACAACTGGCTGTATCAATACTACTGTATTGATCAATAGTCATCATTAAGGGAACTTGAAGCGAGTAGTATATGGAAGCTGGCTGCCATATTTATTTCCTTTTAAACAATACCAGTTGTCTGACAGTCCTGCTGATCTATTTGGCTGCATGAGTGTCTGAATAACACACCAGGAACAAGCATGTAGCTTATTATCAGATATGACAATAATGTCAGAAACACCTGATCTACATATGCTGGTTCAGGGTCTATAGCGAGTTTAAAAAAAACTATACTTACCTGTAGAGATGGCCTGAACAGCTCGCCGGTGCCGGCAGATATTTTCTGGCGAATTTCCGCTGTTCGTGTTCGCAGAGGACAATGAATGCATGGTGCGTTCGACTGGCTCCCTATACATCATCATGGAGCTAAACTTTGACCCCTTAACTCACAGTCAGCAGACACATGGCAGCCAATCAGCTAGCACCTCATCCTGGAATCCCCACCCCCCTATCAAAAAAGCAATTGCGGTGGCCATGTTGGATTCATTCTCTTCTGGCTGCTGACTGTTAGTGAGAGCAGATAGGTAGGGAAAGCATTAGCTAGGCCTGTGTTCTTGTGCCTCACTTTCTGTGAAAGCACCCCAAATAGTCCTTTTGAGGACTAGCACATCAGTCTCCTGTGTTTTTTTTTTCTGTGTGACACCCCACTGACACCCAGAGCTGTGCGCACACTACTGCTGTTGCCTCATTGAGTTGCAGGCACAGAACCATTCCAGTGCATTATTATTTCACTGTATTCTGATAGTACTATTGCATTGATCTGTGTGTGACACTCCACAGCCCACTGACGCCCAGAGCTGTGAACAGCTGTGTGCACCCATAGCTATGTTCTGAATGTAATGTGATTTCTGCCCTTTAGGGATTAAAATCCAACTTTGCGTCAACTCTGTAATTTTTGGTGGGCATTTTGGCATGGAGCCCCTCTGGCATGCCACAGTCCAGGTGTTAGGCCCCTTAAAACAACTTTTCAATGACATTTGTGGCTAGAAACAGTAATTGTAGGTTTTAATATTCGCCTGCCCACTGAATTCTATGGCGGTTCGCTAGATTCGACTGTTCGTGAACATTTGCGGAAGATCACATTCGATGTTTGGGAACGCAAAATTTGATGTTTACGACATCTCTACTTACCTGGGGTTTCCTCTAGCCCCTTCCCAGCTTATTGCTCGCTCACTGTCCTTCTGCGCTGTCTGTATCCTCCGCAATTAGTGCCAGTTGGTGCAAGCGCAGCATGCCTCAGACCGAAAGGACTTTCCAGGCCTAATTGTGGATGATCCAGAGTTTCAGGGGCGGATTGCAGAGGATCCAGGCAACGCAGGAGGCAGGCGAGGGAGTTATCAGCCTGGAGGGGGCTTGTGGAAGCCCCAGGTATGGTCCTCACCTCTGGTGAAATGCAGTGTCTTTGCGAGTCCTCCGAAGGCATTGGTGGCACTCGTGTACCTCAATGCTTCTAAAGATGGGTGGCTCCTTACTACACATGCGCAAGCCCAGATTCATGCATGCTCATTGCTCACTACGAAGCCACCCTTCTCCAGAAGCACTCAAGGACACGTGTGCTTCTGAAGACTCCCGAAGGCATACTTGACCAGTTGGTCGAATAAGTTCAACAGTGGGGACAGTGGTGGACCGGCGAGGGCACGGAGACAAGACCAGAAAGGCTCTATAGGATCCAGAGCCTTCCCTCTCTATAGGTATCTAACTATTTTCATTAGGTGGCTTCAGTATTACTTTAAGAGTCTATAGGGCGTATGCACAAAAGTCTGGCAAAGCTGTTGTGTGCATGTAGCGCACAGCAATTTTAACGTTAATTATGCGGACTTGGAAACATGAATTACTGTATTTTTTGGACTACAAGACTCACTTTTTCTTCCCCAAAAACAATCACTGCGTTTTATATTCCAAATGCAGGGAGTTCCTGACTTGTGAATGCCTGCCAAGACCAACCTCCAACCCGCCGCAATGTCTGGGACTCCATGTACTGTGCCCATGCAGAGGAGGACAAGGGGGAACACAAAGGGGCATAGAGGAGGAAACAAGGAGGACACAAGGGGGGCACAAAGGGCTATAGAGGAGGACACAACGAGGACAGAGGCAGACATATGGGGGACACAGGAGGATACAAGAGGACAGAGGAGGACACATGGAGACACAAGAGGTACAGAGGGGCATGAGGTAAAAAGGGGGCATTATCCACAAGATGCCCCTTCACCATGGATGCACCAGGTTTAATATATATAATTTTCCCCTGGTTTTTGTCCTCTATACCTAGGTGCGTCTTATGGTCAGGAGCGTCTTATAGTCCAAAAAATACAGTACACAATTAGCGTGATCCAGCCGACCTTGGCAATGCAAGCATTGTTAGAGTATCACCCTAGCAACACTTATACTACCTAGGTAACGCAGGTTGTGCTAATTGCGAGCGAGCTGTGGATAAATTAATACTCTTTTTTTTAACCTCTTCCAGACCACTTGGTCTCAAAGATCAGAGCTTTCTTTTCTGAAATCAATGTGATTGGCTCACAGTGATCACAGGGTCAGGAGCCAATGAAATTGGTTCCTGAAGTGCGCAAGAAGCTCAGTTGTCACTGTGACAGCTGAGCAACGCAAATGGTGGGATTGACGGGAGTGTGCTGTGGCGATTGTGAAATCTATGTCCTGTCAGAGCCGCACAGCCACACACAGGACATAGCTACATAGTTACATAGTTATTTGGGTTAAAAAAAGACATACGTCCATTGAGTTCAACCAGAGAACAAAGTACAACACCAGCTGCTCCCTCACATATCCCTGTTGATCCAGAGGAAGGCGAAAAAACCCTTACAAGGCATGGTCCAATTAGTCCCAAAAGGGAAAAATTCCTCCCCAACTCCAGATGGCAATCAGATAAAATCCCTGGATCAACATCACTGGGCATTACCTAGTAATTATAGCCATGGATGTCTTTCATTGCAAGGAAAGCATCTAAGCCCCCTTTAAATGCAGGTATAGAATTTGCCATAACTACTTCCTGTGGCAATGCATTCCACATCTTAATCACTCTTACTGTAAAGAACCCTTTCCTAAATAAATGGCTAAAACGTTTTTCCTCCATGCGCAGATCATGTCCTCTAGTCCTTTGAGAAGGCCTAGGGACAAAAAGCTCATCCGCCAAGCTTGTATATTGCCCTCTGATGTATTTATACATGTTCATTAGATCCCCTCTAAGGCGTCTTTTCTCTAGACTAAATAAACCCAGTTTATCTAACCTTTCTTGGTAAGTGAGACCTTCCATCCCACGTATCAATTTTGTTGCTCGTCTCTGCACCTGCTCTAAAACGGCAATATCTTTTTTGTAGTGTGGTGCCCAGAACTGAATTCCATATTCCAGATGTGGCCTTACTAGAGAGTTAAACAGGGGCAATATTATGTTAGCATCTCGAGTTTTTATTTCCTGTACCGACACATAGATTTCAACTGTGTCGGTACGGAAAGGGTTAATAAAACTGATAAGATATTTGGTATCCTTGAGATAACACTGAATACCACTCACAGCTGCAAGAAAAAAAAAGAAGAAAAATCCCCAAATATTTTTTCCTAACTTTGAAGATAAAAATGCAATTTCACTCGCAATTGGCCTGCCGAGGGGTGGGAAGGGGACGGGTGGGATGAAGAGGGTCTTTGTGGACTTTAGGCAAACAATTAAAATAGCTAACCTACAAAAAGAAAAGACTAAAAATGGTGCCTCTCTCTCGATTGAAATCCCGTCCCCGCACCCTCGTCTATTAGAACTTTTAATTCTTCTGCATACAGCGAAGTGGGTTCATCTTTGGGAGCAGCATATGTCTATGAATCCAATAAGATCCTTCCACTTCTGCATTTTAATCCTCTTTATTAAGAATCGCAATGTCTTCCTCCCTCCCTTATCCACCGCTGTTATCGCTGCCTCTTTATTTGCAGATGAGATATGAAAAGCTTTTCACAAACTGGGGGGTTCTGGAAATTATGCACAGACACATCTCGTATATCCTTCAGGACCAAATCTATAAATGTTTCCAAAAGGCTGGCTACTTGCTTTGATAGGAAAGGAATGGAGCCATTTAATTCAACAAACTCTGTCCCTAAACTGATATCCCCAGTACAAAATGTCTATTTCTTATCTGAGGATTCCTCCAGCCCCCGTACCCTTACAGGTCCCTCATAGGGATGGTCGGAAATGCCAATTTCCGATTCAGCGGTAAATCCGCATTCCGCCATTGCCAATTACTGATTCCACTTTCCGCTACCAATTTCCGCATTCTAATGCGGAATTTCCGCCCGATTTTAACATCGATTTTCTCAAAAACTATAAGGTCTTTTTGAAAACTTTTTTTTGCATCTTGTTCACAAGGTTCTGTTTAATAAACCGCTAAAGTCGGTGGATTTTTACTGTAATGTAAAATGCAGAAAATAGGGAGATGCAGATTTTCTGCATTTTACATTACAGTAAAAATCCGCCGACTTTAGCGGTTAATAGCAAAGCCCCCGTAAGTCCTAGAAACACCAAATTTTCAGGGTTTATTAAACAGAATCTTGTGAACAAGATGCAAAAAAAGTGTTCAAAAACACCTTATAGTTTTTGAGAAAATCGATGTTAAAGTCGGGTGTTTCCACAATTTCCGGCGGAAATTTCCGCGATTTCCAGCAGAAATCCGCCTCCCGCACTTGCATTACTGATTTCCGCATTCCGATGCAGAAATGCAATTTCCGATCGGAATTTCGGAAATTGCATTTCCGCGGAATCCGAATGAGCATCCCTAGTCCCTCATTTAACTGGCAGTCTATTCCACTTCACCCCTGTGCCCCTTCGAAAACTTGCCGACTAGACCATTTGTGGGCTACTGCGCATGCTTGGCACGTGTGCCTCCTCGATTTCGCTCCCAGCCACAGAGCTGCGCATGCACAGTAGCCACTAGCCAGCACAGGGCGATCTTACAGAGGAGCACAGCAGCGGAGTGGACCGGGAGGAAAGCAACATACCTATAAGACTACTGGAGGGGCTGGCAGAAGACCCCAGGTAAGTAACATTGAAAGTGTTCTAACCTTAACCCTCCGCTATAAGTACCTAACTCTAACCCTCCCACCTATGGCTTAACCCCCCCCCCCTCCCAAGTGCCTTAAATGATGTCCCTCTACCTAAGGTCTAAACCTAACCCCACCTCTAAGTGCCTTAGTTCACTATACTCCACCCAGTGTGTTGGTCAGCAGGAATGTGGTTTTGAACATAGCACAGCGATGGGGGAGGCAGCAATGCTAGAGTAAATGCATGGTCCATGGAATGAGTCTGAGGAGGTTGCAGAATGGGGATGAGTGGGGACAGCACTGATTGCATCCAATGTGGCTTTGAGAGGATGGAGGACTTAAAGATGAGCACGTCAGACGGTGGAGTTAAGGACTCTTAAAGGTGAGTATCGAGGATGTTTTGGAGGGGTGGGCCCCCCTCCAAAACATGGTAAAAAAATGTTGGGAATGGGTTTTAAAAACTGCATTTTCACTTAAATATTTCTTATACATTCTCTGCTTTTTATGTTTGACGTCCTTGTCCATTGACTACAGTTAAGATTGTAAACCTTTAGAAAAAAAAATATATTTATCATTTCCCTTAACGCCCCTGGCGGTATGATTATTTCTGGATTTTAGGGTATTTTTAAAGTTTTGCAGACCCTAAAACGACAAAAAAAAATCATGCCGCCAGAGTCTCTGCAGACGCCCCTGCTCTGTCACCTCCCTGGGCTCCAGCGCTGCAATTTTACCTCCGTCCTCAGGGTGGCGTTGTAACTCTGTACTGAGATCACTGACGGCGATTTCACCAGAGTGGTTCAGAGCCTCGGAGGACAGGAAGGAGAACGGCTACCAACGTCTGGATCCGGCGGGAGGTGAGTAAAAGCACCCGCTATAGTCTACATTGAGGTCCCGGCGACTAGCCCGAGCTACATGTGGGATTACCGCCAGAGAGGTTAATTTTGAATGAGTTGAAGGCTTTGACCACAGAAGAATTAAAAGCATTCTAGATTGGCCTTCTCATTAAGTTTGTGCAAATGGCTCTGTATCAGGGTCGGGCCCGGAAGGAAGCTCCTGCTATCTATATTGGGGGCAGTGGTGTAACTACAATTCATGGGGCCCCCCAGCAAAACTTTCATGTGCCCCCCCCCCCCCTTAAATATACCCTTGCCTCCTCTTGGTACCCCTTACGACCTTTGGGCCCATCTCACAAGGGTCATAAAACAAGTTTGGCCATCATAATCTTCACACTCATAACAAGTGTAGCCACAAAGCACCTGATCTAAACATAAGTCCCCTGTATCAAAGGAAAGGAAGGTTAGTAGTTGGAGCCCCCATTGCAGGTGCTGTTCTCCTCTAGTTACACCTCTGATTGGGGGGCTACCTAATATTGGGGACACATCTGGCTATCTATACTGGAGAGGGGAGGATATGTAATACTGGGGGTACATCTGGCTAGCTGTACTGGGCAGGGGAGCTACCTAATGCTAGGGGAACATCTTGCTATCTATCTTTAGTGGGGAGGGGGTCTACCTAATACCGGGATACATCCTGCTATCTCTACTGGGGCGGGGCGGGGGGGGGGGTGTTGAACTATATTCAGGTAGCATATCTGGCTACCTATACTGGTGGGAGGGGTTACCTATTACTAGGGTCACATCTGTCTATGTAAACTGGGCAGGGGATCATTTTAATACTGGACGCACATTTGCTAACTGTACTGGAGTAGCATAATTCGGGGGGGGGGGGGGGGGGGGCACACTTTGGAATCTTCGCTTCTATAGCTGGAGAACCTTGTCCTGGCCCAGCTCAAATAGCTGGAGAACCTTGCCCATACCCTGCTCAGGGTCCTTGACTCCAAGGTTGCCAAACACAGTTGGTTTGTTCCCCGGTTCCAAGCTTTGCCCTCTGTCTGACCTCACTATGGCCCCACCTACTCACACTGGAACATTAAAATAAAAATGTACACAAATTCCTGCGACCAGAGGATACAGTCCAGATCATTAGCCATAATAGGAAGTCCAGTGAGCCTAGTAGAAAGAGGCTGCCTTACATAAGTTAACCAATGAAATAATTTTTTTTTTTGCTGTATTCGTATTCCTCCTTTAAGTCCATTCAGCTAGAAAGAAGTATTAAATATATGTTTTCATCCTCTTTTCCATCTGACTCTGAGAAAGGCAGGCTAACTTTAATTTTAACCATGCATACTGTAATTAAACGGGCCGCGGGTTTTATTGCGCCAATCTAAGCCTGCTTAATGGCCTCAGTTGATGTCCTCGACCATCTTCTATTAATCATCATTATCCTAAATGAACGGGCTGACTGTCCCCTAGCCGATTCAGGTAAATGTTTCCCAATAAATGTCGCGACCCAGTCCCCGTGCTCCCGCTGAGAGGCGGCCTGCTGGAAGGGAGCGGGGGATTGGAAAATTCTGTTTAATGTCTCTTCTGCTATTATCAATTGTTCAGCGTAATCACTTAAATACCTCTAATGGAGTTACCCTATTGAACGCGGGTGGAGAGGTTAAAACAAAAGCTAAGCATATATTAGCGTAGCTGTTTTATGTTAAGAATAGCATTAAGGCCGCAAAAGCTATGAAACATTTCCTTCTCTTAAAGAGAACCCGAGGTGTGTTTAAAGAATGTTATCTGCATACAGAGGCTGGATCTGCCTATACAGCCCAGCCTCTGTTGCTATCCCAAACCCCACTAAGGTCCCCCTGCACTCTGCAATCCCTCATAAATCACAGCCGTGCTGTGAGGCTGTGTTTATATATGTAGTGTCAGTCTCAGCTGCTCCCCCGCCTCCTGCATAGCTCCGGTCCCTGCCCCGTCCCTTCCCTCCAATCAGCAGGGAGGGAAGGGATGCAGGCGGGGACTGGAGTTCTGCAGGAGGCGGGGAGAGCAGCAGACTGACACTATAGAGATAAACACAGCCAGCTCTGACAAGCTGTTTGTCAGCAGCGTGGCTGTGATTTATGAGGGATTGCAGAGTGCAGGGGGACCTTAGGGGGGTTTGGGATAGCAACAGAGGCTGGGTTGTATAGGCAGATCCAGCCTCTGTATGCAGATAATATTCTTTAAACCCACCTCAGGTTTTCTTTAAAGAAACATGATTCTCCAAGTCATCATAATGAACAAAAATGTTCATATACATATAATAACACAAGGTGACCTTACTGTATATATATATTTGTTGTAAAAAACGTAATTATTATTTTTTAGTATTTATATGGTAACAGCATATGCCGCATTGCTATATAGTCTTGTCACTAACTGTTCCTCAAAGGAGCTCACAAACGAATCTCTACCATAGTCATATGCCTGTCATAGTCTAGGGCAGTGATGGCTAACCTTGGCACTCCAGCTGTGACAAAACTACAAATCCCATTATGCCTCTGCCTCCTCGAGTTATGCTTAGAGCTGTCAAGAATATTGCAATGCCTCATGGGACTTGTGGTTCCACCACAGCTGGAGTGCCAATGTTAGCCATCACTGGTCTAGGGCCAATTAAGGGGGTAGTCGAATAACCTATCTGTATGTTTTTGGGATGTGGAAGGAAACACAAGCAGACACAGGGATAACATACAAACTCCATGCAGATAGTCCCCTGCTGGGATTATGCCCACCATAAGGGCGGGGAGAAACTCCTTGTGCTATTATTTTGTGCAACATTTTTTATAAAAAGCAGGATTCCAAAGGTTGTAGGTTGCGGAGAACCTGCAAAAAAGCACACAGGGACACTTGGAGCCCAGTATAATGTAGCGAGTTTTGATATACCAACCCAACCGCAATCTCCGCTCTACACATGACCTACTTCTGTCATTCTGTAGAATCACCTCCTCGCATTCACTGATGCAAGATTTCTCATGATCCTCATCCTTCCTCTGGAATCCCCTTCCACAACACATCCTTCACTCTCCAACCTTTGAAATCTTTAAGCGTTCCCTCCAAACCTACTTTTTCAGACAAGTATATGCTCTATCTTAGGCAATTTCCCTTTAACTCCTGACCAAGTTGAGCATGAATTTTGCATAATCGTAATTTTGCATTGTAAATGGTTATTACGATGTGAATTCATAATGCAAAAAAATCTTAATTAATTTTGTTTGTAAACGTAATTAGAACTGTACTGTCCCAATTTTCAGTAATTGTGTGCCAACTTGGTGAATATGGGGGATACATGCTGTGGTCACCAAAATTGCTATGTATGGTATGGGGCATAGTAGGAACAAGGCAAAACATTTTTTCAAAAAGACTAGAGTTTGGGGGAAAATCAATAAAAAAATGCAAAGGATAAATGTTTTTTTTTAACTGTTATTTTTTAGAGTTTTAAAATAAAATAACTAAAAAAAGTGTAACAACAGGTAAGAAATTGCTTACCTACAAAGATGACAAATGACTAATGGTTCACAAGACAATTTATTACACAATGACAATGATCCCCCACTTAAAGGACACCCAAGGCGAAAATAAACTAATGAAATAAACGATTGTATCTATCTTCCTTCTCCTAAAAATGACTTTTTTAAAGATATTCCACAGTTTTATATTATGTTTAAATCTACTTTTTAAGTTTTAACTGTTTTATTGTTTTTGCTCAATGACACATTCATTGAAGTATGCCAGAGCTAAAATGTATGAACTATTGACCATTTTTATCTTTCCCCTGCTCTCAGAAGCCATTTTCTGCTAGGAAAGTGTTTTATAGTTGGAATTTCTTATCAGTGTGAGGGTCACACTGTAGTCACTTCCTGTCTGAGTTAGGACTGCCACTTACATACCTGATATTTAACTTATATTCAAGTCAATCCCTTTTTCCTGTTTTTTTTTTATGTAAAAGTTGGGGGTCAGCTAAGCTTATATTCGGGTCAGTTTTTACTTGAGTATATACAGTAAATTGATTTGTACCTGTTGTGTCCATGGCATGGCTCTTTCTGGTTCAGCCACACCCAGGATATTTGGAGGAAGTGAAACTCCCCTCTCTTCTGCCACACCCTTCTGACATCATCATCCAACGCTCTCCAGTGACCAAGTGCAGATCGACAGCTTTAAATGTATGCTGATGATAATTAATAATTTTAAACACACAGCTGAAGAGTTTCCAGACTGATATCCCGCCCACCATTTATCATATTGAAACTCCCCTTTTTTCGACCACACCTTTTTGAGACCATCTTCCACCTCTCTCCAATGACCGAGTGCAGATCAACAGCTTTAAAGAGGAACTCCAGTGAAAATAATGTAATAAAACAAGTGCTTCATTTTTACAATAAATATGTATAAATGATTTAGTCAGTGTTTGCCAAGTGTAAAATCTTTCCTCTCCCTGATTTACATTCTGACATTTATTATATGGTGACATTTTTACTGCTGGCAGGTGATATCACTGGAAGAAGATGATGTTTGTTTTTTTGGCAGTTGGAAACAGCTGTAAACAGCTATTTCCCATAATGCAACGAGGTTCACAGACAGGAAACTGCCAGGACCATGATCCTCACAGTTTCCTGTGGGAGGGGTTTCACTACAATATCAGCCATACAGAGCCCCCTGATGAGCCGTTTGAGAAAAGGAATAGATTTCTCATGGGAAAGGGGGTATCAGCTACTGATTGGGATGAAGTTCAATTCTTGGTTATAGTTTCTCTTTAAGTATATGCTGATAATAAAAATACTAATAATAATACTTATAATAATTTTTAACACACAGCTGAAGAGTTTCCACACTGATATGCCGCCCTCCCCTCCACCATTTATCAGATTATATATTCATTTCCTTCCCCGTAACCTTTTCAAAGCCTTCCTCTGTTTCCCCGCTCAAAATAAAAGTAGGAGAAGAAGAAAAAAATGTGGTTCAATTGATTAATTTGGAGAGCCCTCTCAATGCCTCTTATTTAAATCTGCTAAATTCAGATCGTAATTTGTGCGCCTCGCCCTCCCCAGAATTACACAGAAAGAGCTGATTGTTAATGGTGTTATCGCATGAAAATGTGATTAGGTGCATTGTACCCTGATTTTCACACTTGACGTATTTGCTCTGCGTAATTCACAAATTTGGAAAAAAATAGTGTGGCCTAAATTAAACAATATTATGTACTGTAATTGAAAATTGCCGGCTTCATCATTTTTGCTTCAACTCGAACTAATGAATTGATCTTGTTAAAAAATAAAAAATAAATAAAAACATTAATAATATATCTGAAGCAGTCTCATAATAAGATATATAAAAAATACATAAAGCTAACATGCAGATTTACACTAGCTCAGAAAAAAAGAAAGAGTTTGCAGCTGGCAATCAGTTAGCAGGCAGTTGGTTTATTAACTGGAATTTGTATTGTCATGAGGAGGACCATCTCTAGATGAGACAAAGGTGGAGCAAATTAGGTAATAAACTGACCTGATTTGTCATAGAGAGATATTGAAAAAGTTTCCTGAAATTGTGGAATTGCGTTTATGAAATAGGGGTACAAGGAAAAATAGGCTCACATTGTCGTTTATAAGATAATCATTAATATCTGCCGATATTTTTCATTTTTAAAGTGCAAATGCTGAAAATTATTGTAATAGAATATTGGTATATATTAACAATATTTTACTAGTACTTAAAGGAATACTATCGATACCCAAGTGTTCTAAAATGACAATGTACAAATAATGTCTAAGTAGCTGTATAAACATTTTCCTACTTTTCATGTTAAATATCAGAGGCAAAAGCTGTAATTTATTGAGGGTAGGATTTAGCTATATTGGGACAAATCAATTGCAGAAGGGGTGTCTGCTTCAATTAGTGTTGGGCGAACATCTAGATGTTCGGGTTCGGGCCGAACAGGCCGAACATGGCCGCGATGTTCGGGTGTTCGACCCGAACTCCGAACATAATGGAAGTCAATGGGGACCCAAACTTTTGTGCTTTGTAAAGCCTCCTTACATGCTACATACCCCAAATTTACAGGGTATGTGCACCTTGGGAGTGGGTACAAGAGGAAAAAAAAAATTAGCAAAAAGAGCTTATAGTTTTTGAGAAAATCGATTTTAAAGTTTCAAAGGGAAAACTGTCTTTTAAATGCGGGAAATGTCTGTTTTCTTTGCACAGGTAACATGCTTTTTGTCGGCATGCAGTCATAAATGTAATACATATAAGAGGTTGCAGGAAAAGGGACCGGTAACGCTAACCCAGCAGCAGCACACGTGATGGAACAAGAGGAGGGTGGCGCAGGATGAGAAGGCCACGCTTTGAGACACAACAACCCAGGCCTTGCATGAGGACAAGAAGCGTGCGGATAGCAATTTGCATTTTGTCGCCATGCAGTCATAAATGTAATACAGATGAGAGGTTCAATAAACAGGGACCGGAAACGCTAACCCATCACAGATGTTCATTGTTCATGTTACTTGGTTGGGGTCCGGGAGTGTTGCGTAGTCGTTTCCAATCCAGGATTGATTCATTTTAATTTGAGTCAGACGGTCTGCATTTTCTGTGGAGAGGCGGATACGCCGCCGATCTGTGACGATGCCTCCGGCAGCACTGAAACAGCGTTCCGACATAACGCTGGCTGCCGGGCAAGCCAGCACCTCTATTGCGTACATTGCCAGTTTGTGCCAGGTGTCTAGCTTCGATACCCAATAGTTGAAGGGTGCAGATGGATTGTTCAACACAGCTACGCCATCTGACATGTAGTCCTTGACCATCTTCTCCAGGCGATCGGTGTTGGAGGTGGATCTGCACGCTTGCTGTTCTGTGTGCTGCTGCATGGGTGTCAGAAAATTTTCCCACTCCAAGGACACTGCCGATACCATTCCCTTTTGGGCACTAGCTGCGGCTTGTGTTGTTTGCTGCCCTCCTGGTCGTCCTGGGTTTGCGGAAGTCAGTCTGTCGGCGTACAACTGGCTAGAGGAGGGGGAGGATGTCAATCTCCTCTCTAAAGTCTCCACAAGGGCCTGCTGGTATTCTTCCATTTTGACCTGTCTGGCTCTTTCTTCAAGCAGTTTTGGAACATTGTGTTTGTACCGTGGATCCAGAAGGGTATAAACCCAGTAATTGGTGTTGTCCAGAATGCGCACAATGCGTGGGTCGCGTTCAATGCAGTCCTAGGCCGAAGAGGTCATAGCCTAGGGTCACAAAACCTGTTTATTGGGCAATTTCAATGGTGGCGAGTCTGACGTACATAAATCGCAACAATGGCCGTTAGCAACGTCTGAATCTCACGAAATGTCTCATGCAGGTAGAAGACATATTGTTAGACTTGGATTCCAAAGATGGGGTCCCTACATCTCTGCAAACCAGAGTTACAGGGGTCCAAAATTGGTAAAATCCCCCATAGGATTTCATTGGCTCCCTATTTCACTTTCCAAAATCTCACATCTTTTCAAAGGGCAATGGCTCAGCAGTACCAAATTTTCTAGCATTGTAGGGACCCTTAGGGGGAACATGACTGGTGAGTTTCGGGCCCCTAGGCCGAAGAGGTCATAGCCTAGGGTCACAAAAACCTGTCTATTGGGGCTATTTCAATGGTAGTGATGGTGACGTACATAAATCGCAGCAATGGCCGTTAGCAAAGTCTGAATCTCACGAAATGTCTCATGCAGGTAGAAGACATATTGTTAGACTTGGATTCCAAAGATGGGGTCCCTACATCTCTGCAAACCAGAGTTACAGGGGTCCAAAATTGGTAAAATCCCCTATAGGATTTCATTGGCTCCCTATTTCACTTTCCAAAATCTCACATCTTTTCAAAGGGCAATGGCTCAGCAGTACCAAATTTTCTAGCATTGTAGGGACCCTTAGGGGGAACATGACTGGTGAGTTTCGGGCCCCTAGGCCGAAGAGGTCATAGCCTAGGGTCACAAAAACCTGTTTATTGGGGCTATTTCAATGGTAGTGATGGTGACGTACATAAATCGCAGCAATGGCCGTTAGCAAAGTCTGAATCTCACGAAATGTCTCATGCAGGTAGAAGACATATTGTTAGACTTGGATTCCAAAGATGGGGTCCCTACATCTCTGCAAACCAGAGTTACAGGGGTCCAAAATTGGTAAAATCCCCCATAGGATTTCATCGGCTCCCTATTTCACTTTCCAAAATCTCACATCTTTTCAAAGGGCAATGGCTCAGCAGTACCAAATTTTCTAGCATTGTAGGGACCCTTAGGGGGATCATGACTGGTGAGTTTCGGGCCCCTAGGCCGAAGAGGTCATAGCCTAGGGTCACAAAAACCTGTTTATTGGGGCTATTTCAATGGTAGTGATGGTGACGTACATAAATCGCAGCAATGGCCGTTAGCAAAGTCTGAATCTCACGAAATGTCTCATGCAGGTAGAAGACATATTGTTAGACTTGGATTCCAAAGATGGGGTCCCTACATCTCTGCAAACCAGAGTTACAGGGGTCCAAAATTGGTAAAATCCCCCATAGGATTTCATTGCCTCCCTATTTCACTTTCCAAAATCTCACATCTTTTCAAAGGGCAATGGCTCAGCAGTACCAAATTTTCTAGCATTGTAGGGACCCTTAGGGGGAACATGACTGGTGAGTTTCGGGCCCCTAGGCCGAAGAGGTCATAGCCTAGGGTCACAAAAACCTGTTTATTTGGGCTATTTCAATGGTAGTGATGGTGGCGTACATAAATCTCAGCCATGGCCGTTAGCAACGTCTGAATCTCACGAAATGTCTCATGCAGGTAGAAGACATATTGTTAGACTTAGATTCCAAAGATGGGGTCCCTACATCTCTGCAAACCAGAGTTACAGGGGTCCAAAATTGGTAAAATCCCCCATAGGCTTTCATTGGGCCTCCTATTTACCGTTCCAAAATCTCACACCATTTCAAAGGGCAATGGCTCAGCAGTGGCAAAACTCACCAGTCATGATCCCCCTAAGGGTCCCTACAATGCTAGAAAATTTGGTACTGCTGAGCCATTGCCCTTTGAAAAGATGTGAGATTATGGAAAGTGAAATAGGGAGCCAATGAAATCCTATGGGGGATTTTACCAATTTTGGACCCCTGTAACTCTGGTTTGCAGAGATGTAGGGACCCCATCTTTGGAATCCAAGTCTAACAATATGTCTTCTACCTGCATGAGACATTTCGTGAGATTCAGACGTTGCTAACGGCCATTGCTGCGATTTATGTACGTCACCATCACTACCATTGAAATAGCCCCAATAAACAGGTTTTTGTGACCCTAGGCTATGACCTCTTCGGCCTAGGGGCCCGAAACTCACCAGTCATGTTCCCCCTAAGGGTCCCTACAATGCTAGAAAATTTGGTACTGCTGAGCCATTGCCCTTTGAAAAGATGTGAGATTTTGGAAAGTGAAATAGGGAGCCAATGAAATCCTATGGGGGATTTTACCAATTTTGGACCCCTGTAACTCTGGTTTGCAGAGATGTAGGGACCCCATCTTTGGAATCCAAGTCTAACAATATGTCTTCTACCTGCATGAGACATTTCGTGAGATTCAGACTTTGCTAACGGCCATTGCTGCGATTTATGTACGTCACCATCACTACCATTGAAATAGCCCCAATAAACAGGTTTTTGTGACCCTAGGCCTTGACCTCTTCGGCCTAGGGGCCCGAAACTCACCAGTCATGTTCCCCCTAAGGGTCCCTACAATGCTAGAAAATTTGGTACTGCTGAGCCATTGCCCTTTGAAAAGATGTGAGATTTTGGAAAGTGTAATAGGGAGCCAATGAAATCCTATGGGGGATTTTACCAATTTTGGACCCCTGTAACTCTGGTTTGCAGAGATGTAGGGACCCCATCTTTGGAATCCAAGTCTAACAATATGTCTTCTACCTGCATGAGACATTTCGTGAGATTCAGACTTTGCTAACGGCCATTGCTGCGATTTATGTACGTCACCATCACTACCATTGAGATAGCCCCAATAAACAGGTTTTTGTGACCCTAGGCTATGACCTCTTCGGCCTAGGGGCCCGAAACTCACCAGTCATGTTCCCCCTAAGGGTCTCTACAATGCTAGAAAATTTGGTACTGCTGAGCCATTGCCCTTTGAAAAGATGTGAGATTTTGGAAAGTGAAATAGGGAGCCAATGAAATCCTATGGGGGATTTTACCAATTTTGGACCCCTGTAACTCTGGTTTGCAGAGATGTAGGGACCCCATCTTTGGAATCCAAGTCTAACAATATGTCTTCTACCTGCATGAGACATTTCGTGAGATTCAGACTTTGCTAACGGCCATTGCTGCGATTTATGTACGCGACCATCACTACCATTGAGATAGCCCCAATAAACAGGTTTTTGTGACCCTAGGCTATGACCTCTTCGGCCTAGGGGCCCGAAACTCACCAGTCATGTTCCCCCTAAGGGTCTCTACAATGCTAGAAAATTTGCCACTGCTGAGTAATTGCCCTTTGAAAAGATGTGAGATTTTGGAACTGTAAATAGGAGGCCCAATGAAAGCCTATGGGGGATTTTACCAAATTTGGACCCCTGTAACTCTGGTTTGCAGAGATGTAGGGAACCCATCTTTGGAGCCCAAGTCTAACAATATGTCTTCTACCTGCATGAGACATTTCGTGAGATTCAGACGTTGCTAACGGCCATTGCTGCGATTTATGTACGTCAGACTCGCCACCATTGAAATTGCCCAATAAACAGGTTTTGTGACCCTAGGCTATGACCTCTTCGGCCTAGGACTGCATTGAACGCGACCCACGCATTGTGCGCATTCTGGACAACACCAATTACTGGGTTTATACCCTTCTGGATCCACGGTACAAACACAATGTTCCAAAACTGCTTGAAGAAAGAGCCAGACAGGTCAAAATGGAAGAATACCAGCAGGCCCTTGTGGAGACTTTAGAGAGGAGATTGACATCCTCCCCCTCCTCTAGCCAGTTGTACGCCGACAGACTGACTTCCGCAAACCCAGGACGACCAGGAGGGCAGCAAACAACACAAGCCGCAGCTAGTGCCCAAAAGGGAATGGTATCGGCAGTGTCCTTGGAGTGGGAAAATTTTCTGACACCCATGCAGCAGCACACAGAACAGCAAGCGTGCAGATCCACCTCCAACACCGATCGCCTGGAGAAGATGGTCAAGGACTACATGTCAGATGGCGTAGCTGTGTTGAACAATCCATCTGCACCCTTCAACTATTGGGTATCGAAGCTAGACACCTGGCACAAACTGGCAATGTACGCAATAGAGGTGCTGGCTTGCCCGGCAGCCAGCGTTATGTTGGAACGCTGTTTCAGTGCTGCCGGAGGCATCGTCACAGATCGGCGGCGTATCCGCCTCTCCACAGAAAATGCAGACCGTCTGACTCAAATTAAAATGAATCAATCCTGGATTGGAAACGACTACGCAACACTCCCGGACCCCAACCAAGTAACATGAACAATGAACATCTGTGATGGGTTAGCGTTTCCGGTCCCTGTTTATTAAACCTCTCATCTGTATTACATTTATGATTGCATGGCGACAAAATGCAAACTGCTATCCGCACGCTTCTTGTCCTCATGCAAGGCCTGGGTTGTTGTGTCTCAAAGCGTGGCCTTCTCCTCCTGCGCCACCCTCCTCTTGTTCCATCACGTGTGCTGCTGCTGGGTTAGCGTTACCGGTCCCTTTCCCTGGAACCTCTTATATGTATTACATTTATGACTGCATGCCGACAAAAAGCATGTTACCTGTGCAAAGAAAACAGACATTTCCCGCATTTAAAAGACAGTTTTCCCTTTGAAACTTTAAAATCGATTTTCTCAAAAACTATAAGCTCTTTTTGCTAAATTTTTTTTCCTCTTGTACCCACTCCCAAGGTGCACATACCCTGTAAATTTGGGGTATGTAGCATGTAAGGAGGCTTTACAAAGCACGAAAGTTCGGGTCCCCATTGACTTCTATTATGTTCGGAGTTCGGCCATGTTCGGCCCGAACCCGAACATCTAGATGTTCGCCCAACACTACACGTGACCCGTTCGGCCAATCACAGCGCTAGCCGAACGTTCGGGTAACGTTCGGCCATGCGCTCTTAGTTCGGCCATATGGCCGAACAGTTTGGCCGAACACCATCAGGTGTTCGGCCGAACCCGAACATCACCCGAACAGGGTGATGTTCTGCAGAACCCGAACAGTGGCGAACACTGTTCGCCCAACACTAGCTTCAATGCACAGCCAGAGTTGCATATCAGACTACAGAAAGCAAATATCAAACTCTAAAAGCAAAAACAGTATGAAAAAGCTGTGACAACTAGTTACATTTCCTCTGCTCTCTTCAGACAGTCAGTCAGAAACATGGGACGCAGGAGCTGCAGCTGTTGGGAGTTCTCTTCTCTGTCACACACAGAGCTACCCATAGATTTAACTGATCAAGTGTGAGGGGAATTTCCCCTCTCCTCATGGCTCAGTCAGCCGTCAGTTTTGGCGTCAGTAAACTTTGAATGTATTTTGCTAACAGTAAACAAAGAAGTTGCTACTAAAATGTATACACCAGTACTTAGCAGCACTTCCCAAACAATTCCTGTGTCAATTGAAAAAAATATGTGAATCGATAGTATTCCTTTAACCTAACCCTACTCTCACACAGAACCCTTTACCCTCCAATGCCTAACCCTAAAACACCCCTTCCTGATGCCTAACCCCAAAACCCCCCTTCTTGATGCCTAACTCTAAAACCTTCCTTCTTGACACCTAACCCTAAGACACCCCTTCCTGATGCCTAACCCTAAAACCCTCCTTGTTGATGCCTAACCCTAAGACACCCCTTCCTGATGCCTAACCCTAAACCCCCCTTCTTGATGCCTAACTCTAAAACCTTCCTTCTTGACACCTAACCCTAAAACCTCCCTTCTTGACGCCTAACCTCAAAACCGCCCTTCCTAACCTTTTACTGTTCAAAACAAAACAATTCAAAACTATAATTTCCAAAAATGAATCATTTGTGAATACAAAACAATAAAAATGTCAAAAACTATAACGATCTAATTTTCAAAACGATAAATAATTTCAAAAACTATAATGTTGTGGCGCCAAAATTGTCCTTTAGCCCCTGGGTGCCTAAACTTCCTGCTTCTGTTGGATCTTGCTTGACTAGGTGGGTTGGATACTTCCATACTTGTTCCTGGAATTTGGATCTACCAGGAAAGCATGGTATGAACTTGGCTAGGTGCAAAAAATGGGTGAATGTGGCCATACACACGACAATTCAAAGCACATCCATTTAAGTTCGCCGATAGCATTTTCTTGATCTGGTACTAGACAAAATCCTGCTCTCCATTGCTAGAGGTATTGAGCCTGAGTATAGCAATGGCTGTGAAGAGAGTCCCAGAAATCAAATGGGGGAGTGGGGAGAATGGAGAAGACCGGAGGGCCAGGGGCCTGGATGATGTGGGGGAGGGCTGAAATGCCACAGTTCAGAAGAATTACCTTCGGAAACCCACCATTGTGGTTCTGGTTTCATCCACCAGGTATGTAGGTTTTCATGGTTAAAAGCAGCATCTCCTTTCGGCATGGTGTCATCAAAATCCCCCAAAATCCATTAAGCCCCCTACAAGACACATGTCAGGTTCCCTGTTTACCTCCTCGTCCAATAAGGGGCATAATTACAAATGTATCAGTGAAAATGTCATGGGTCCTCCCTAGGAATAGTGTTGGGCGAACATCTAGATGTTCGGGTTCGGGCCGAACAGGCCGAACATGGCCGCGATGTTCGGGTGTTCGACCCGAACTCCGAACATAATGGAAGTCAATGGGGACCCAAACTTTTGTGCTTTGTAAAGCCTCCTTACATGTTACATACCCCAAATTTACAGGGTATGTGCACCTTGGGAGTGGGTACAAGAGGAAAAATTTTTTAGCAAAAAGAGCTTATAGTTTTTGAGAAAATCGATTTTAAAGTTTCAAAGGGAAAACTGTCTTTTAAATGCGGGAAATGTCTGTTTTCTTTGCACAGGTAACATGCTTTTTGTCGGCATGCAGTCATAAATGTAATACATATAAGAGGTTCCAGGAAAAGGGACCGGTAACGCTAACCCAGCAGCAGCACACGTGATGGAACAGGAGGAGGGTGGCGCAGGAGGAGAAGGCCACGCTTTGAGACACAACAACCCAGGCCTTGCATGAGGACAAGAAGCGTGCGGATAGCAATTTGCATTTTGTCGCCATGCAGTCATAAATGTAATACAGATGAGAGGTTCAATAAACAGGGACCGGAAACGCTAACCCATCACAGATGTTCATTGTTCATGTTACTTGGTTGGGGTCCGGGAGTGTTGCGTAGTCGTTTCCAATCCAGGATTGATTCATTTTAATTTAAGTCAGACGGTCTGCATTTTCTGTGGAGAGGCGGATACGCCGCCGATCTGTGACGATGCCTCCGGCAGCACTGAAACAGCGTTCCGACATAACGCTGGCTGCCGGGCAAGCCAGCACCTCTATTGCGTACATTGCCAGTTTGTGCCAGGTGTCTAGCTTTGATACCCAATAGTTGAAGGGTGCAGATGGATTGTTCAACACAGCTACGCCATCTGACATGTAGTCCTTGACCATCTTCTCCAGGCGATCGGTGTTGGAGGTGGATCTGCACGCTTGCTGTTCTGTGTGCTGCTGCATGGGTGTCAGAAAATTTTCCCACTCCAAGGACACTGCCGATACCATTCCCTTTTGGGCACTAGCTGCGGCTTGTGTTGTTTGCTGCCCTCCTGGTCATCCTGGGTTTGCGGAAGTCAGTCTGTCGGCGTACAACTGGCTAGAGGAGGGGGAGGATGTCAATCTCCTCTCTAAAGTCTCCACAAGGGCCTGCTGGTATTCTTCCATTTTGACCTGTCTGGCTCTTTCTTCAAGCAGTTTTGGAACATTGTGTTTGTACCGTGGATCCAGAAGGGTATAAACCCAGTAATTGGTGTTGTCCAGAATGCGCACAATGCGTGGGTCGCGTTCAATGCAGTCCTAGGCCGAAGAGGTCATAGCCTAGGGTCACAAAACCTGTTTATTTGGGCAATTTCAATGGTGGCGAGTCTGACGTACATAAATCGCAGCAATGGCCGTTAGCAACGTCTGAATCTCACGAAATGTCTCATGCAGGTAGAAGACATATTGTTAGACTTGGGCTCCAAAGATGGGTTCCCTACATCTCTGCAAACCAGAGTTACAGGGCTCCAAATTTGGTAAAATCACCCATAGGCTTTCATTGGGCCTCCTATTTACAGTTCCAAAATCTCACATCTTTTCAAAGGGCAATTACTCAGCAGTGGCAAATTTTCTAGCATTGTAGGGACCCTTAGGGGGAACATGACTGGTGAGTTTCGGGCCCCTAGGCCAAAGAGGTCATAGCCTAGGGTCACAAAAACCTGTTTATTTGGGCTATTTCAATGGTAGTGATGGTGACGTACATAAATCGCAGCAATGGCCGTTAGCAAAGTCTGAATCTCACGAAATGTCTCATGCAGGTAGAAGACATATTGTTAGACTTGGATTCCAAAGATGGGGTCCCTACATCTCTGCAAACCAGAGTTACAGGGGTCCAAAATTGGTAAAATCCCCCATAGGATTTCATTGCCTCCCTATTTCACTTTCCAAAATCTCACATCTTTTCAAAGGGCAATGGCTCAGCAGTACCAAATTTTCTAGCATTGTAGGGACCCTTAGGGGGAACATGACTGGTGAGTTTCGGGCCCCTAGGCCGAAGAGGTCATAGCCTAGGGTCACAAAAACCTGTTTATTGGGGCTATTTCAATGGTAGTGATGGTGGCGTACATAAATCTCAGCAATGGCCGTTAGCAAAGTCTGAATCTCACGAAATGTCTCATGCAGGTAGAAGACATATTGTTAGACTTGGATTCCAAAGATGGGGTCCCTACATCTTTGCAAACCAGAGTTACAGGGGTCCAAAATTGGTAAAATCCCCCATAGGATTTCATTGCCTCCCTATTTCACTTTCCAAAATCTCACATCTTTTCAAAGGGCAATGGCTCAGCAGTACCAAATTTTCTAGCATTGTAGGGACCCTTAGGGGGAACATGACTGGTGAGTTTTGGGCCCCTAGGCCGAAGAGGTCATAGCCTAGGGTCACAAAAACCTGTTTATTTGGGCTATTTCAATGGTAGTGATGGTGGCGTACATAAATCTCAGCCATGGCCGTTAGCAACGTCTGAATCTCACGAAATGTCTCATGCAGGTAGAAGACATATTGTTAGACTTGGATTCCAAAGATGGGGTCCCTACATCTCTGCAAACCAGAGTTACAGGGGTCCAAAATTGGTAAAATCCCCCATAGGATTTCATTGCCTCCCTATTTCACTTTCCAAAATCTCACATCTTTTCAAAGGGCAATGGCTCAGCAGTACCAAATTTTCTAGCATTGTAGGGACCCTTAGGGGGAACATGACTGGTGAGTTTCGGGCCCCTAGGTCGAAGAGGTCATAGCCTAGGGTCACAAAAACCTGTTTATTTGGGCTATTTCAATGGTAGTGATGGTGGCGTACATAAATCTCAGCCATGGCCGTTAGCAACGTCTGAATCTCACGAAATGTCTCATGCAGGTAGAAGACATATTGTTAGACTTGGATTCCAAAGATGGGGTCCCTACATCTCTGCAAACCAGAGTTACAGGGGTCCAAAATTGGTAAAATCCCCCATAGGCTTTCATTGGGCCTCCTATTTACCGTTCCAAAATCTCACACCATTTCAAAGGGCAATGGCTCAGCAGTGGCAAAACTCACCAGTCATGATCCCCCTAAGGGTCCCTACAATGCTAGAAGTTTGGTACTGCTGAGCCATTGCCCTTTGAAAAGATGTGAGATTTTGGAAAGTGAAATAGGGAGGCAATGAAATCCTATGGGGGATTTTACCAATTTTGGACCACTGTAACTCTGGTTTGCAGAGATGTAGGGACCCCATCTTTGGAATCCAAGTCTAACAATATGTCTTCTACCTGCATGAGACATTTCGTGAGATTCAGACGTTGCTAACGGCCATTGCTGAGATTTATGTACGCCACCATCACTACCATTGAAATAGCCCAAATAAACAGGTTTTTGTGACCCTAGGCTATGACCTCTTCGGCCTAGGGGCCTGAAACTCACCAGTCATGTTCCCCCTAAGGGTCCCTACAATGCTAGAAAATTTGGTACTGCTGAGCCATTGCCCTTTGAAAAGATGTGAGATTTTGGAAAGTGAAATAGGGAGGCAATGAAATCCTATGGGGGATTTTACCAATTTTGGACCCCTGTAACTCTGGTTTGCAGAGATGTAGGGACCCCATCTTTGGAATCCAAGTCTAACAATATGTCTTCTACCTGCATGAGACATTTCGTGAGATTCAGACTTTGCTAACGGCCATTGCTGCGATTTATGTACGTCACCATCACTACCATTGAAATAGCCCAAATAAACAGGTTTTTGTGACCCTAGGCTATGACCTCTTTGGCCTAGGGGCCCGAAACTCACCAGTCATGTTCCCCCTAAGGGTCCCTACAATGCTAGAAAATTTGCCACTGCTGAGTAATTGCCCTTTGAAAAGATGTGAGATTTTGGAACTGTAAATAGGAGGCCCAATGAAAGCCTATGGGTGATTTTACCAAATTTGGAGCCCTGTAACTCTGGTTTGCAGAGATGTAGGGAACCCATCTTTGGAGCCCAAGTCTAACAATATGTCTTCTACCTGCATGAGACATTTCGTGAGATTCAGACGTTGCTAACGGCCATTGCTGCGATTTATGTACGTCAGACTCGCCACCATTGAAATTGCCCAAATAAACAGGTTTTGTGACCCTAGGCTATGACCTCTTCGGCCTAGGACTGCATTGAACGCGACCCACGCATTGTGCGCATTCTGGACAACACCAATTACTGGGTTTATACCCTTCTGGATCCACGGTACAAACACAATGTTCCAAAACTGCTTGAAGAAAGAGCCAGACAGGTCAAAATGGAAGAATACCAGCAGGCCCTTGTGGAGACTTTAGAGAGGAGATTGACATCCTCCCCCTCCTCTAGCCAGTTGTACGCCGACAGACCGACTTCTGCAAATCCAGGACGACCAGGAGGGCAGCAAACAACACAAGCCGCAGCTAGTGCCCAAAAGGGAATGGTATCGGCAGTGTCCTTGGAGTGGGAAAATTTTCTGACACCCATGCAGCAGCACACAGAACAGCAAGCGTGCAGATCCACCTCCAACACCGATCGCCTGGAGAAGATGGTCAAGGACTACATGTCAGATGGCGTAGCTGTGTTGAACAATCCATCTGCACCCTTCAACTATTGGGTATCGAAGCTAGACACCTGGCACAAACTGGCAATGTACGCAATAGAGGTGCTGGCTTGCCCGGCAGCCAGCGTTATGTCGGAACGCTGTTTCAGTGCTGCCGGAGGCATCGTCACAGATCGGCGGCGTATCCGCCTCTCCACAGAAAATGCAGACCGTCTGACTCAAATTAAAATGAATCAATCCTGGATTGGAAACGACTACGCAACACTCCCGGACCCCAACCAAGTAACATGAACAATGAACATCTGTGATGGGTTAGCGTTTCCGGTCCCTGTTTATTGAACCTCTCATCTGTATTACATTTATGACTGCATGGCGACAAAATGCAAATTGCTATCCGCACGCTTCTTGTCCTCATGCAAGGCCTGGGTTGTTGTGTCTCAAAGCGTGGCCTTCTCCTCCTGCGCCACCCTCCTCCTGTTCCATCACGTGTGCTGCTGCTGGGTTAGCGTTACCGGTCCCTTTTCCTGGAACCTCTTATATGTATTACATTTATGACTGCATGCCGACAAAAAGCATGTTACCTGTGCAAAGAAAACAGACATTTCCCGCATTTAAAAGACAGTTTTCCCTTTGAAACTTTAAAATCGATTTTCTCAAAAACTATAAGCTCTTTTTGCTAAAAATTTTTTCCCTCTTGTACCCACTCCCAAGGTGCACATACCCTGTAAATTTGGGGTATGTAGCATATAAGGAGGCTTTACAAAGCACGAAAGTTCGGGTCCCCATTGACTTCCATTATGTTCGGAGTTCGGCCATGTTCGGCCCGAACCCGAACATCTAGATGTTCGCCCAACACTACACGTGACCCGTTCGGCCAATCACAGCATAGCCGAACGTTCGGGTAACGTTCGACCATGCGCTCTTAGTTCGGCCATATGGCCGAACAGTTTGGCCGAACACCATCAGGTGTTCGGCCGAACCCGAACATCACCCGAACAGGGTGATGTTCTGCAGAACCCGAACAGTGGCGAACACTGTTCGCCCAACACTACCTAGGAACTCTAAGAACTTTTTATGTGATGACCCCATACTATATATCATATCCCCCGTCTTGCTGTTACTTATGCAGAGTATGTAGCATGCATTGCACTATTATTGTGACCCCGTGTTACCTAGGTAACACAAGCGTTACTAGTATAACGGGCAATTATTGTTACCTGTGTTACCTAGGTAACGCAAGGGACACTAGAGTAAAGTACATTACCATAGCAATGCTTGCGTTACTTAGAAAACATGTTGCGCTGATTGCGCAATGTGTGCTCTGTACTCAGAAGTATAAACGGTTAAATATTTGTGAGCTTCTTGTTCTTGGCAACCTAAGCGCAGTTTTTATGCATTTGTCCCAATGAGTTGAAACGTTATCTCTAGATAATGTGAAAAAGTGTTACAACCACTTTTATTTTACTCCTGTCTGCATCCTTTCCTGATGGGAACTATTGTATATAATGGCATATAAGCCTAATTTTTCAGCACAAAAAAAAAAAAAGCTACCCCCTCGGCTTATATGCGAGTCAGTGGAGCAGAACGGATGGTGGAGCAGGTTTTGTTACTGGCAGAGGAGTTTAGGGATTTTGCACTAGTGAACCTGCACTTGCCAGTAGAGATGGCCCGAACCTCCGATTTTCGGTTCGCAAATCGGGTTCGAGAACTTCCGCAAAAAGTTCAGTTTGCGCGAACTTCCGCAAACCGCAATAGACTTCAATGGGGAGGCGAACTTTGAAAACTAGAAACACTTATGCTGCCCAGAAAAGTGATGGAAAAGATGTTTCAAGGGGTCTAACACCTGGAGGGGGCATGGCGGAGTGGGATAGACGCCAAAAGACCCGGGGAAAAATCTGGATGTGACGCAAAGCAGCGTTTTAAGGGCAGAAATCACATTGAATCCGGGCCGGATTTACAGTTCAGGAGCCTATAGGCACAGAAGTTTTGGCGCCCTAAGCTCCGCCCTCAGCACAGGCCACACCCTCTTTTTAACACGAAGAATTTCCGTCCCTCCAACCCCTAATAAGCAAGGCCAGTGTAAAGTTTAATCCCCAGAAACTATGGGGGGAAGTGGGGGTGCTGCCTCTTTTCCACCATGTAAATAGCAGAGCACAAATACCTTTTCAAAGTCTGAGTTCTCTGCTCTCCTGTTCACTATATCCATTCAGCATGCAGCAATGTTCCTACATAGGCTCCCAGTGTCACATGATATGCATTTGGGACCCTGATGGAGAAACGCAGCTGCTCCCTGAATGGCGGCAGTGAAGAAAAGACAAGAGGACCTGGAGTTGGTATTCATGCTTTGCTACTTGGATGTGGGGAAAGAGGTGGGCACCCTCAGTCATCAGGCCCCTCTGTAGTCACAGGAATAGTGGGTGCTATAAATTCATCATTGCCTGTCTGCGAGCTAGTAACACCTGCTGCTTATTAAATCTGATTGTGGCCTAGGCAACAATCCCCTCACCTGTCTTTAGAAAGTACAGGGTGGTGCATGAAAGACCAACCCAACTGCCTGTCATGAGTGGGTATACAACAAACGCTGGCTGGTCTGTACCTGTGCGCCTCTTCCCTGCTATTATTGAAGCCTGTATCAGCTGCATTTGCATATGAGAACGTACAGCATACAGCAGCAAATACAGGCGTCACAAGCTTCAAGAAAGTCGGATTGGGCCATACACAACTGGGATTAAGCGAGACGTGCTTGGGGACCGGCCAGCGTCTGCCCGTTAACTTGCACATGTGACAGGTAGCGGGGCCGGTCTTTTGCACCACCCTATATATAGTCCGCATGCAGCCTAGACAAGCCATCCCCCCCCCCCCCCCATTAAGCCTTCCTCCTAGGGACTCTCACCTCCCACACTTAACTGAGGAAAAAAAAATGGCCAGTTACTTAGCTGGGGCTTCTTTCAGTCCCTGGTCCCTCACCATCATTCAGCACTGTGACGTTTCTCCGCTGTCCATCTATGAAAGCTGGGCGGGTCGCCCAGTCGCTGGCTACCGCACATGCATGGAACTCACCTCCCTGATTGTGCACCCATAGCCGGGATCGACCCTGTGCGGGCCAGAGTGGCTGAACGGTGCAGTGCAGAATGACAGCGAGGACCAAGAAGGACTTAAGAGGTTGGAAAAAGCCCCAAGTAACTGGCCTCTTTTTATTTTATTTTTTTCTTTACAGTGAGAGGACATCCGAGGTGAACATCAAGAGATATTTTTTACTCACCTGGGGCTTCTTCCAGCCCTGAAGAGCAGTCTCAGTCCCTCTCCACAGCCCGGGCCTCCTAGGTGTCCCTGTTGGCCATCCGCAATTATGCCGACCTGCTGGCGGGTCGGATCTTCTGCGTCCACGTCATCTGACGCATACTGCGCCTGCGCACAACTACTGTACGGGCGCAGTACGCGCCAGATGACATGGACATGAGGGCACGAGTGTCCGTGCAGGTGTAGAAGAGCTGACCCGCCGGCAGGTCACGATCCTTACAGCTAGCCAGCAGGGACACCTAGGAGGACAGGGGCTGTAGAGAGGGACTGAGACTGCTCTTCAGGGCTGGAAGAAGCCCCAGGTGAGTAAAAAATAGATTTTGATGTTCACTTCGGAAGTACTTTAAAGTTTCCTTTAAAAACACATACACACACACTCTGAGACACACATACTGACACACACTGACACATACACACTCTGAGACACACATACTGACACATACACACTCTGAGACACACATACTGACACACACTCTGAGCCACTCACACAGAGCCACTCACACTGGCACACACTGACACATACACACTCTGAGACACACATACTGACACACACTCTGAGCCACTCACACAGAGCCTCACACAGAGCCACACACACTGACACATACACACTGAACCACACACACTGAACCACACAGACTGACACATACACACAAACACATACACACAAACACATACACACAAACACATACACACAAACACATACACACAAACACATACACTGAGACACACATACTGACACACACCCTGAGCCACTCACACTGACACATACACTCTGAGACAATCTGAGACACACACTGACACATACACACACACACACTCTGAGACACACCGACACAGACACGTCTGAGACACACTGACACATACGTGCATTCATTCACACATACATACACTCTCCCTCCCTGCAGACAATCCAACAGCTAGCTAAGTAACGTTGAAGAAATACTACACCACGGGCAGCTTTGAACTTCCTTCCCAGCGGCAGCAGGTTACGATCTCCCTCCTGGAACCACTGAAGCACGAAGCTGCCCTTTTCAAGCATGAAGAAGTCCACTCCGAATTCCAGGGAGGGAGACAACAGCTTCCTCTACTATGTCTAAGCAAACATACTAAATTACCTATCTCCGAGTCCCGACAGCTGAAGTCCGAAGTGTGCGCGCCCCGCCCCCTTCCCCCAGTCGCAGGGGTCAGATGCACTGCAGTGACTGATGATGAGTAAGAACAGAGCAGGAACACAGCAGGCGGATATAGAGCGGGGCGGAAGTACTAGGTGGCTGAGCGCAGTTGTAACCAGCGGGCCTATGCAGATTGACGCAAGAGCGCTGCCATTGCGTGTAGGACAGTTGCAATTGAAAAGATAAGTGATGCACTACTACCCTGCCGCCTTTGAAGCACATGGCGCCTGTAGGCACGTGCCTACAGTGCCTAGTGGTAAATCCGGCCCTGCATTGAATGCTAAATTGCAGGCCTAACATGCTTTAAAACATCTTGCATGTGTATACATCAATCAGGGAGTGTAATTAGAGTACTGCTTCACATTGACACACCAAACTCACTGTGTAACGCACCGCAAACAGCTGTTTGCATAGTGACGGTCGTGCTGGACTGGTGCGCACCATGGCCAGAGTGCAGGCCATGGCGGTTTTCAAGCCCATATGGTCGCCGGGCTGTGCACTGAACACAACAGGTAGGTATATGCAGTGATGAGGTGGATGCACTCAACACAACAGGTAGGTATATGCAATTATGAGGTAGGTGCACGGAACACAACAGGTAGGTATATGCAGTAATGGGTATTACAATGTGCACCTGTCACACACACAGGTAGTCACTGAATTTGCTGGGCCTGGCAGTGGCACACACATAGTATGGATTATCAAGGCTGTCTATGCAACACAAGTGTCAGTAGGACACACACACAAAACGATCACAAGAAAAATATTAGCTCTCAAAAGAGCTGTTGTGGGGTGCTATTTTAGCAATAAGAATCAGCAAGAGAGTCTACAGCAGCTGTCCCTTCTCTAATTAGTGCAGGCACACGAGTGAGTGTAATGGCCGGCGGTGCCTGCATTTTTATAAGGGGGGGAGTGGCTCCAGGAGGGAGTGTAGCCTGATTGGCTACAATGTGCCTGCTGACTGTGATGTAGAGGGTCAAAGTTGACCCTAATGGTCAGTGCAGTTTCTAGGCTAAAATGCACCCAGGGCGAGGGTGTAAAAATTGCGCCCCCCCGGTATAGGTAGCCAGCTATAGGTCCCCCCCGAGTATAGGTGGCCAGGCATAGGTGAGCCAGTAAAGTTGCCCCCCGTATAGGTTAGCCAGGTAGTTGCCTCCAGTATAGGTAGCCAGTATAGTTGCCACCAGTATATGTTAGATAGGCAGCCCCCCCCCCCCCCCCGGTATAAGTTAGATAAGTAAGTGCCCCCAGTACAGGTTAGCTAGGTAGGTGCCTCCAATATAGGTAGCCAGTATAGTTGCCCCCAGCATAGGTTAGATAGGTAGGTACCCCCAGTATAGGTTAGTTAGGTAGGTACCCCCAGTATAGGTAGCCAGTATAGTTGCCGCCTGTATAGGCTAACTAGGTAGGTAGGTGCCCCCAATACAGGTTAGATAAGTGCCCCCAGTATAGGTTAGATAGGTAGCTGCCCCCCAGTATAGGTTAGATTAGGTAGCTGCCTCTCAGTATAGGTTAGATAGGTAGGTGCCCCCAGTATAGGTTAGATTAGGTATGTGCCCCCAGTATAGATTAGATAGGTAGCTGCCCCCCAGCATAGGTTAGACAGGTAGCTGCCTCCAGCATAGGTTAGATAGGTAGCTGCCCCCCAGTATAGGTTAGATAGGTAGCTGCCCCCAGTATAGGTTAGATAGGTAGCTGCCCCCCAGTACAGGTTAGATTAGGTAGGTGCCCCCCAGTATAGGATAGATAGGTAGCTGCCCCCAGTACAGGTTAGATTAGGTAGGTGCCCCCCAGTATAGGTTAGATAGGTAGCTGCCCCCCAGTACAGGTTAGATTAGGTAGGTGCCCCCCAGTACAGGTTAGATTAGGTAGGTGCCCCCCAGTATAGGATAGATAGGTAGCTTGCCCAGTATAGGTTAAGTAGGTAGGTGCCCCCTCAATGGCGGGGGGAGCCGGAGCCGCGGGGAGGGCAGCCCGACCTCTTCCTCGCTCTCCTCTCCCAGCCGCCTTCCCCCCTCGGACTGCAGCAGAGTTAGCGCGCAGGGAAGCGCTGCTATACACAGTTACTCACCTCCCTGGATCCGATCGCCGCTCACGCCCTGCTGGTCTCCTCTCTACAATGTAGCCTGATACACACGCTGCTTCCTGTTTACATAGGAAGCAGCGTGACGTATGTATCAGGCTTCCTTTGTGGCAAATATGAAGCCTACTGGGAATGGTCGGAAATGCCAATTTACGATTCTGCAGATTTCCAACTTCTGTTTTCCGATTTCCAAATAGTCTTTTTTTTGGGTCATATTTTGCATTTTCTGATTGGCCAAATACTCCCGAGTTGACTCTGCATTCTCTGTCTGATTGGTCCACTGCTTCTGAGTTCTGTGATTGGCGTACAATTACTGAGTTGCACTAATGCAATATTTCCGCAGAAATCCGATTTCCGTTTTCTGATTTCCGAGGAGTTTTTTTTTTGCATTCTGATTGGCCAAATACTTCTGAGTTGACTCTGCATTCTCTGATTGGTTCAATGCTCAATCAGAAACCAGGGGCGTAAAAATACCTACTACTGTTTGCGTAACAACGCCACCTGCAAGGGATGCAGCCGCAGGGGGCCCCTTAGGGGAGAGGCCTGAGGGAGGGTAGGCGTGGCTCAGGGGCCCTTCAGGGCCATTTTTAGGGGCAGGAGGGGACGCAACTCAGGAAGGGGAGCAGTGGGCACACAGCACAGTGTCGGGGATTGGGGCCTGACTCCCCCCCCCCTCACCTCGGGCTCCCCTTCAGCACTCTTCCCACCATAAACCACACTACCAGCGGCTAGTGATGCTCGTAATCAACAAATTAAGATTTCTCTAAATTTCGCGTACATTTTCGCAATTACGCTTATACGTAATTACGATTTGCAAATTCAATTGATTTTGTGTAGTCATTCGTAATTGTGCATAAAATTTCACATAATTTTGAGTAATGTCTTGCCAACTTTAACAGTGAATAGCAGAACCCCCATACAGGCTATTGATACCAAAATTGCTACATATGTTAAGGGGAATAGTGGATACAAGTGAAAAAAATAATTTTGCAAAAGACCTTATAGTTTTTGAGAAACTCGATTTTAAAAAATGCAAGTAAAAATGGTTTTTAAACTTGAAAAAATTACAGTTTAAAAACCATTTTTCTTTGCATTTTCAAAAACTACAAGGTCTTTTTGAAAAAATATTTTTGTGACATATACCCACTATTCTGTTCAACATATGTAGCAATTTTGGTAGCAATAGCTTGTATGGGGTCTTTGCTATTAACCTCTAAAGTTAGCACAAAATTACGTGAAATTTCACAAAAATTACACAAAAAATCACGCAAAATTGTGAAATAGCAGTATATAAAGATGAAAAAATAGGAAAAACTGGCACCAGTATGCGGCAGGGATGGAACGGCCACTGGTGGGCTTACCTGCAGCGTGCGCAGATGTACCACTGACGTCTTTGAAAGGAGGAGAGAAACGGGCACTGCTGCATAAAAATTCCCTTTATTTTGGCCGGGTTACACAGTGGTTAGCAGTGGGGGAACCACTGCCACTGTGTAACCCACTGTGAAAGCCGGCCACAATAAAGGGACTTTTTATGCAGCAATGCTTGTTTCTCTCCTCCTTTCAAAATTGTGAAATAGTACTATTACATACGAAATTAATTACGATTTTCTCTGAAATTTCGCATTACAATTATGATGCATAATTGTGAATTGCAGAACCACTGCCAGCGGCAGCAAGCAGTGAATGTGGACTTACCTCATTCCCATTCCATGCGATAGAGGTCCTGGGGGGGAGGGTGTTAGGGGGCCCCCATCCAAAGTTTTGCAGGGGGGGCACGTAAATTTTTAGTTACGTCCCTGTCAGAAATGTAGATTACTATCGGAGTTTCATTTCCGTGGATTCTAAATGAGAATCCCTAAAGCCTATGCAACAAGCAGGGCCGGGCCGAGGCAGAGGCGAGAGAGGCTCCAGCCTCAGGGCGCAGTGTAGGAGGGGGTGCACAACTCATTCAGCTATCATTACCCTATTGTGTTTGAAGCAGAGAGAAATAAGAAAAGGTGATACATGGCAGTGACTACAAGCCAGATAACTGGAGAATAAGGTGTTGGGGGCCCTGGGGCACCTCTTACTGATAGCAATCAGTGTGTGACGGCTGGGGTGGGAGGGATGGAGGGGCGGCGCAGTTTGGTGTCTCAGCCTTGTGTGCTAGAGGCCCTTGCCCCGGCTCTGGCAACAAGTCATAGTAGAAGATGAGCCGAAGCGGTGTATTGGGAGGATTTCTGTTTGCCAACGCTGCCTGCACCACAACTCATGATCATTTTGTTTTTTTCATATTTTTATTTATGACTATGTATTCAAATGCAATGCATATTTTATGTATCTTATTACTGCAGTTTTTTTTCCCTGCGATCGCTATGCAGCTGCATTAGAAATTACAGCCAAGTATTCATGCCACTGGGCTTTACAATTGATGACTGCTCGTTCCATTGTAGCTTTGCCGCCAAAATAAAGGGCTGAATTATCCTTTCCTGTGATCCTAAATCTGGGTCATTTATTTGTTTGTCAGGTTTTTTTTTGTTTTTGTTGTTTGTCAATTTTGTTTTGTTTTTTACTATACCCCAGCTTTTTTTCTATCTGTGGGCATTTTGTGCACTATGCAGGCATCTGTAGCTTTGACAAAGAAATTCACATTTCAGCATATTGCAATGCATAGATTAAAGTGTACCAGAGACACTAGAACATTAAAGCGGAATTAAATGCAGCATCTCTTCTTTGCTGTAAAAAAATATTTACAGCATATTATATACAACCAGCATTTTTTTTAACTAGAACAGCATTCAAAGGGTAACACACAGGTCTTGAAAGTTCAGTGCATAGAAATCTGGACGCATCTGAAGTGTAGATAGTGTTATCTTGTGTTTACTTGATTGTATCAAGTGAGGAATGTGACACATTCTCTGACTGTGGAGAAGCTGCTGGACACAGAAAGACACTGAAAGCATTTCTGCCTTCAATACAACATGAATAAAACCAGTTATGAATAAAATGCAAAGTGGGAACTTGTAATTTCTAAATGAATAATAATACTTATGCACAAATGCAAATATGATAACCGTATGGCATATAAAAGGTAAGAAAACATGTTTTTATTGAATATTATGTCAGGGTTTTATACCGCTTTAAAGTTTTATACATACCTGGGGCTTCCTCCAGCCCAATGCACATGGATCGTTCCCACGCCGCCGTCCTCAGCCTTCTGTATCATCGGTACCGGGTCCCGTAACTTCGGCCAATCACAGCCAGTCTGCGCAAGAGAAGTGCGCTCTTTAATGTATCTCTCCAGTGGCTGACTTTAATGATTTTGCTTCCCACTAGAGACATTTTTGTTTCCTACTACCTTACCTAGTTGCCTATTTTTTGCAATAATTTCCCTATTGCAGTCTGTACATCCTTTACAGCAGTGCTGTGTCTGCAACTAGCTTTTCAAGCTGACTCTGTCATGTAAACTTAGCACCACATTTAAAGGGAACCTTAAAGAGAATCTGTATTGTTAAAATCGCACAAAAGTAAACATACCAGTGTGTTAGGGGACATCTCCTATTACCCTCTGACACAATTTCGCCGCTCCTCGCCGCATTAAAAGCGGTTAAAAACAGTTTTAAAAAGTTTGTTTATAACAAACAAAATGGCCACCAAAACAGGAAGTAGGTTGATGTACAGTATGTCCACACATAGAAAAATACATCCATACACAAGCAGGGTAGACAATTGGGTACACCGCTGCACTGCAGACCAGCAGAGACAGTGCTGGACCCTGGGTAGCTCAATCCAAGTAAAGTAAACAATGAAGATGAAGGAGTCCGCAACAGTGTCTCTTGAAAAAAGCTCGAATTCTTTATTCAGGACGTATCCTCATATCAGTGGTAACACAGCTGACATGTTTTGTATTCCACCCTACTACCCCCGTTTTTCATCATCTTCCTAAAATACACAAACCAGGCGCTCCCCCGGAGGGTAGACCCATTGTTGCTGGTATTGGGTCCCTGGGGGAGCGCCTCAGTGACTGGGTGGATTCTATGTTGCAGCTCTTGGTCAGGAGACTCCCGGGTTATCTTAGGGACTCCAAACATTTGTTGGCGAGTTTGGAGAAACATAAATGGGATGACTCCTGTAGCTGGCTCACCATTGATGTTAAAGCCTTATATTCCTGCATCCCACACCATCTGGCCCTCACGGCTTTACAGTATCACCTTGAGAAATATTCAGATTATTCTTCTGATCTCAGGGTGTTCATTTGTGCTGCCGTTGAGTACCTCCTGACCCGCAATTTCTTCATGTTCGATGGCGTCTTCTACCTCCAGAGGTGTGGGGCCTCCATGGGAGCCAAATTTTCCCCATCCCTGGCTAATCTTTACATGGGATGGTGGGAGGAGTTCCACATCTTTGGGGGTGGGGGACGCCTTCGGGACAGTGTTGCGTGGTACGGGAGGTTCATTGATGACATTTTGGTTATCTGGCGGGGAGATCAACCCTCGGCAGGTGCTTTTGTGACATCTCTGAATGACAATCGTTGTAACCTGAAATTCACACACATTTGGCAGCAAAATTGTATAGACTATTTAGACCTAACTCTGGTGGGTGATGTAGGTTCTGGGGGGATTCACACTAGAACTTTCAGGAAAGCTTGTGCGGGCAATTCTACCCTCCAGGCCAGCAGTTGCCATCCGGGTCACACTGTCCGGGCAATTCCGGTGGGTGAATTCATTCGGGCCCGCCGAAATTGCTCAGATGAGGAAACCCTGCTGCATGAGTTCTCTGTGGTGGAGGGCCGCCTACGTGACAGGGGTTATCCCAAGTGGATGATTGACAAGGGCAGACAACGAGCCCTCTCAATCCCGAGAAACATTTTAGTACGCGGTTTTACTTCAGGTGCAAAACTGATGGAAAAACCTGCTTTTGTCACCAATTATAGTGTCGAGTTTCGAGACATTAAGTCTATCATTGAGAAGTTTTTACCTATTCTGGAAGGGGACAGTGAAATACGCCCCTTTTTGCAGCAAGGCATCAGCTTTGCCAGTAGACGTGCCCCTACACTGGGTAATCTGCTGTCCCCTAGCCTTTTTACTACAAATAGGGATACCACCACTTGGCTCTCTACTAAAGGGTCTTACAGGTGTGCATTTTCCACATGTCACTATTGTGTAGTACACACCAACACTCAAACAGTTAGGTCACTTACAACAGGTTATGGGTCCCCTCTCAAACATTTCATTAACTGTAACACCAAGAACGTCATCTATTTGGTCACCTGCACTTTATGTTCTTTACAATATGTAGGATGTACCACCAGACCCCTAAAAGCCAGGATAGCGGAACATTATTTGGGAGCGTCCTGGTCTACCAATAACATCTCAAATGTAGCTAAACATTTTCGTGAGGTACATGGTAGTGATATGTCCGGCTTTGTATTCCAGGGTATTGAGAGGGTCTTTTTACCCAAGAGAGGTGGTGACCTACTATCAATCATCCGAAAAAGGGAGGCTCTATGGATTTTCCGTCTTGGAACTAGAGTCCCTAAAGGTTTGAATGCAAGGTGGGATTTGGCTCTAGTGACAACATAATTGCATTATAGCATGTTTGTTTGCTCATATGTGGTTTCTTTTAGATAAGAATTCATTATATCTTTCCACACGTTGTTCCTACATTTGTTTTTAATTTTATGCTGTATGGTTTTAAACACAAACTCACGCATGTACAGGTGGTGACTGCCGTGTGTAGGGAGGCTGATTTTTGCTTTGACTCCTCCTCTAGTAGGAGTGGTCTGTGCCCCACCCCGGTTGGTCACCATCTATTTAAAAACAGTTGAGAGCATCTGTGAATTTTAGCTATGATTAAGGGCATCAACTTGGCCCGAAACATGTCAGCTGTGTTACCACTGATATGAGGATACGTCCTGAATAAAGAATTCGAGCTTTTTTCAAGAGACACTGTTGCGGACTCCTTCATCTTCATTGCATACACAAGCAGGCTGTATACAGCCTTCCTTTTGAATCTCAAGATATCATTTGTGTGTTTCTTTCCCCCTGCAGTTCTCATGCACTGAAGTTTCAGGCTGCTTGTTTCTTCCTGCAAACAGCTTTGCCCTTGTCTGTAATTCTTCAGTATGTGAAAGCCCAGCCAGCTCAGAGGACGATTTATCCAGCTTGTAAAAGAGAAGAGAGAAGAGAGAAGCTGCTCTAATCCTAAATAACACACAGGCAGTGTGCATAGAGGGGCCTGGAAGGAGGAGTTCATAGCAGAACCACAACACTGAAGAACTTGGCAGCCTTCCAGACACAGGCTGACAAGTCTGACAGGGGAAAAATACATTGATTTATTACAGAGACTGTGATAGCAGAAAGTGCTGCAGTAAGCCAGATCACATTAGAATAGCTTTTTGAACTTGTAGGATGATAAAAAACAGGATGCAATTTTTGTTACGGAGTCTCTTTAACCGTTGATCAAAAAAAAGTTTCACTTACCTGGGGCTTTCCCAAGCCTCCTGCAGCCGTCCTGTGCCCGCGCAGCTCCTCCAGTGTCCTCCGGTCCCCCGCCGCGGCTTAGTTTCGTTTTCGGCCGACTGCCAGTCGTCCTCCGGCAACGCGTCCTATTCTTCCGCATTCCCCGACGTAAAGCACCGTAAAGCACATCATTCGAATGCGCTTTACGGCGGGCTATGCGTTCCATGGACACGCTTTACGGCGCTTTATATCGGGGGATGCGGAAGAATAGGACGCGTTGCCGGAGGACGACTGGCAGTTGGCCGGAAACGAAACTAAGCCGCGGCGGGGGACCGGAGGACACTGGAGGAGCTGCGCGGGCACAGGACGGCTGCAGGAGGCTTGGGAAAGCCCCAGGTAAGTGAAACTTTTTTTTGATCAACGGTTAAGGTTCCCTTTAAGTATCAATCTTTAATCTGAATGCCATCTCTGTGATCTGCTTATCAGCCTGAACTGTGCCTGTCCACTCCCACTTCCTTCCTGTCCATCCCTAGATGGACTTGACTTGCAGATATGCTCAAATGTGACTTTAAAAAGGAACATTACTAAAAGATAGTATGGGGGGGGGGGGGGGGTGTTCAGTACATTGCAAAGTGAGAAGTTAAAACAAGAAACTAGTTGCCGTGTAATTTGTTTATGTTGTTTGATCCAGAGTCAGCCTGTAGGTCATCAACTTTACTGGTGGCAGACAAAGAAAAAAAAGATTGTACCAACTGCCGTTCTCTATAAACACACCTACTAACAATGTGATAGTGTGAAGGTTAGCAGAAATACCGCCGCCACTGTCAGTAGTAGGGCGGCAGTTTCTGCGTCTCAGCCGGCGGTTTCCACCGCACGGTCATGTTCCTACATGCTGCCTCAGGGCAGCAGGGATACCGTCGCTGCGGCTAGCGGCATGGCGGCGGTTCCCGCGACCCAGCCGACAGTTGCTCCTTCTCATGTTAACACAGACTCAGGCCAGAGCCTTTCTGACACTCAGAGGCTGAGGCTTACGTGCGCGCGGGCCAAGCGACAGGACCTTTATGCGAGTAGAAGGGCTGTCAGCTGACCAGGCCGGTCAGCTGACTCCATTCGCCCTTCTGATTGGCTGAGTGACTGGGGCGGAACTTGGGAGTGCTCCCAGTATATATAGGACCTGTATGTCAGTCATTCCCTGTCTGCTGTTGCGAATACTATATGTGCTAGCTCTCAGACCTTAGCTAGATCCGACAGTGTGCCAGAACCGGCTGGAGCTGGGAATCCACACTGAGTCAGATTCTTGATAGCTTAAAGTACTAATTGCATTGTTTATCTGTTATGACCTCTTGCTTGCCTGACTACGCTCTAGTCTCCTGATTCTGTACCTTGCCTTTCTGATCTTGTTGCCGAACTATTGCCTGTTGCACTTCACACTGATCATGTCTCTCGATTCTGTACTGTCTCTGTCCGTGAGTTGCCGAACCTGCCTGTCTGACTACGCTACCCTCACCTCTAGGTTTCTAGCCTGAGGGGTTCTAGTATTCCCGCTCCTCGGAAATACTGTGCTGCATTAAGGTCTGAATCACCCATTCCCATCTAGGGGTGTTCAGCCTTAAACCGAGGTCTCCTAGTCTTGGTGACTCTCGGTAGCAGTATTTTTTGATCACCTCATTGCACCTGGTGATCTCACTACTTGGCAGATTAGGATCTTATTGTCTACTGATCCTTGGCTACAGTAGTGTCTGTGGCTCATTTTTCTTGCTGGGACTCCTGCTTCTCAGGAGATCCTAATTAGTGTTGGGCGAACATCTAGATGTTCGGGTTCGGGCCGAACAGGCCGAACATGGCCGCAATGTTCGGGTGTTCGACCCGAACTCCGAACATAATGGAAGTCAATGGGGACCCGAACTTTCGTGCTTTGTAAAGCCTCCTTACATGCTACATACCCCAAATTTACAGGGTATGTGCACCTTGGGAGTGGGTACAAGAGGAAAAAAAAATTAGCAAAAAGAGCTTATAGTTTTTGAGAAAATCGATTTTAAAGTTTCAAAGGGAAAACTGTCTTTTAAATGCGGGAAATGTCTGTTTTCTTTGCACAGGTAACATGTTTTTTGTCGGCATGCAGTCATAAATGTAATACATATAAGAGGTTCCAGGAAAAGGGACCAGTAACGCTAACCCAGCAGCAGCACACGTGATGGAACAGGAGGAGGCGCAGGAGGAGAAGGCCACGCTTTGTGAGACACAACAACCCCGGCCTTGCATGAGGGCAAGAAGCGTGCGGATAGCATGCTTTGTACCGCCATGCAGTCATAAATGTAATAAAGATAAGTGGTTCAATAAACAGGGACCACGCGGCAACGCTAACCCAGCAGCAGCAGACGTGATGGAACAGGAGGAGGCGCAGGAGGAGAAGGCCACGCTTTGTGAGACACAACAACCCAGGCCTTGCATGAGGGCAAGAAGCGTGCGGATAGCATGCTTTGTACCGCCATGCAGTCATAAATGTAATAAAGATAAGTGGTTCAATAAACAGGGACCACGCGGCAACGCTAACCCAGCAGCAGCAGACGTGATGGAACAGGAGCAGGCGCAGGAGGAGAAGGCCACGGTTTTTGAGACACAACAACCCAGGCCTTGCATGAGGACAAAAAGCGTGCGGATATAGCAGCAATGCTTTTTGCCGCCATGCAGTCATAAATGTAATACAGATGAGAGGTTCAATAAACAGGGACCGGAAACGCTACACCATCCCAGATGTTCATTGGTCATGTTACTTGGTTGGGGTCCTGGAGTGTTGCGTAGTCATTTCCAATCCAGGATTGATTCATTTTAATTTGAGTCAGACGGTCTGCATTTTCTGTAGAGAGGCGGATACGCCGATCTGTGACGATGCCTCCGGCAGCACTGAAACAGCGTTCCGACATAACGCTGGCTGCCGGGCAAGCCAGTACCTCTATTGCGTACATTGCCAGTTCGTGCCAGGTGTCTAGCTTCGATACCCAATAGTTGAAGGGTGCAGATGGATTGTTCGACACAGCTACGTCATCTGACATGTAGTCCTTGACCATCTTCTCCAGGCGATCGGTGTTGGAGGTGGATCTGCACGCTTGCTGTTCAGTGGGCTGATGCTGCATGGGTGTCAGAAAATTTTCCCACTCCAAGGACACTGCCGATACCATTCCCTTTTGGGTACTAGCTGCGGCTTGCATTGTTTGCTGCCCTCCTGGTCGTCCTGGGTTTGCGGAAGTCAGTCTGTCTGCGTACAACTGGCTAGAGGAGGGGGAGGATGTCAATCTCCTCTCTAAAGTCTCCACAAGGGCCTGCTGGTATTCTTCCATTTTGACCTGTCTGACTCTTTCTTCAAGCAGTTTTGGAACATTGTGTTTGTACCGTGGATCCAGAAGGGTATAAACCCAGTAATTGGTGTTGTCCAGAATGCGCACAATGCGTGGGTCACGTTCAATGCAGTCTAGCATGAATTGAGCCATGTGTGCCAGAGTCCTACCAGAATCCTCATCATCCTCTTGTGAGCGTTGTGAAAGTTGTTGTGATGCATCATAGTCGTCACCTTCCTCCTGGTCTGCTTCTGCTGACCATTCGCGTTGAATTGTGGAAGTCCAACGTGCACCGCTCTGGCCCTCGTCAGTGGTGGCATGAAATTCCTGCTCCAACTCCAGCTGTTCCTCCTCCTCTTCTTCGTCATAGCTGCTGGGGCCAGCGTTCCCTGAGGCGGATGGCCTGATGTTGGTACCATCACGCTGATCGTTTTCTCCTTCAGATTCCCCCAGTTGCATCATGACAGCTGTTTCCTTGATTTTTAACATCGACCTCTTCAGTAAACACAGCTGACTGAAGAGTTGTCACTGCTCACAAGCAACGTGGATTGCTCAAAATTTTGGAGGACTTGGCAGAGGTCCAACATGTTGGCCCAATCGGATCCACAGAAGCTTGGCAGCTGGCCGGATGCGCCTCGGTACTGCGCCGTCATGTACTGGACCACTGCACTCTTCTGCTCGCAAAAGCGGGCTAGCATGTGCAGCGTAGAATTCCAGCGCGTAGGGACATCACACAGCAAACGATGGTGGGGGAGATTGAAGCGCTCCTGCATCTTGGCGAGTGCCCCTGAAGCAGTACTGGAATTTCTACAATGTTTGGCCACTCGACGCACCTTCAACAGAAGATCGGCCACGCCTGGGTATGTCCTCAGGAACCGCTGAACTACTAGGTTCATCACGTGCGCCAGGCAAGGGATGTGTGTCAGCTTAGCCAACCTTAAAGCGCGAATGAGATTACTCCCATTATCACACACAACCATGCCCGGTTTCAGGTCCAGCGGTCCCAGCCACAAATCCGTCTGTTCCTTTATTCCCCTCCAAATTTCCTCCCCTGTGTGTTGCTTATCCCCAAGGCAGATTAGCTTCAGCAACGCTTGCTGATGCATGCCAACAGCTGTGCTGCACTGCTTCCACGATCCTACTGCTGCTGGGTTAGCGTTTCCGGATGAGGTACAGCTTTGAGATGCGTTGGAGGAGAAGGAGTCAGAGAGGTAGGTGCTGCTGTTGTTATCCAGTGGGAGGGACGGCGGTGCAGCTGTTTGTGGCGTGGGCAACACCCGTGCCGTAGCAGGTGAGGAATCGCTGCCAGGCTCCACAAGGTTCACCCAGTGCGCGGTAAGGGAGATGTATCGACCCTGGCCGAACGCACTCGTCCAGGTGTCAGTGGTGAGGTGAACCTTGCAGGCAACGGCATTCTTCAAGCTTCGGGTTATTTTGCTGACCACGTGCTCATGCAACTCAGGCACTGCAGAGCGCGCAAAGTGGTAGCGGCTGGGAACCACGTAACGTGGGATGGCCACTGACATCATGCCCTTGAAGCTGTTTGTCTCCACCACTCGATATGGCAGCATTTCGCAGGCCAGAAGCTTGGCTATGCTGGCTGTTACTGCCACGGCCCGGGGGTCATTTGCTGGCAATTTCCTCTTGCGCTCAAACATCTCCGACACAGACAACTGAACCGTAGCGCTGCACACGGAAGGGCTGTTGGTTGTTGTGTTTGATGAACACTGGGAGACCTCAAGAGCACTACTCCGGAAAGTGACAGTGTCAGCGTCGTCTGATGTTTGTGAATGTTGTGAACCACGCAATGGCTGGGCTACTGCTGCTGCTGAGGCGGGTCTGGTGGTGAGTCTGGTGAACCCAAGGGAGGCAGTGTTGTTGCTGGTACCCTGTCCTGACGCGTTTACGCCACAGAGTGGGATGTTTGGATAGCATGTGACGGCTCATGCTGGTGGTGGAGAGGTTGTTAATACTTTTCCCCCTGCTCAGGCGGGTCTTGCACACCTTGCAAATCGCCATGGTAACATCCTAAGTGCAGTCTTCAAAAAAAGCCCAGACTTTGGAGCACCTGCCTCCTTGCTGGCGATTTCTGTTTGCTCCTCTTTTGCCTCTCACTTGAACTTCCACACTTGTGGTGCCTGAAATTGCGCGCCGCCTACCTTGTGGCACAAGGCGAACTCGTGCAGCAGTGGGTTCTTCAACAGACTCATCTGTGCTGCTGCTACGACGGCGATGTTCTCGTTCACAAACAAAATCTGGGTCTCTGTCCACATTGTCCATACCCTCCTCTTCCATCTCCTCAAACTCGTCATATGTCATTGTGGGCCGCCGCCGTGGAGTAGAGCTCCCCACATCAACCTCTGCGCAGCACACTCCAACGTCGTCTTCCAGATCTTGTCGGCCGACCTCCTGCAATTGCAACCCCTCCTGCCCAAATTGCTCTGGGATTTGGGTTTCCGAGTCCTCCTCGGACTCGCCTTGTATTTCAGTGCGCGGTGCATTTCCCACAGTTAACGGTTGTGAATCCAGGCACAACATTTCTGGCTGTTCCTCCATTGACCTTTGAAAGGTGGAAGTTTGTTGGGCTGGAAATAGCTCCTGCGAATACCCCATTGTGTCCTGAGGTAATTCATCGGACTGGTTATCTGGCAGTTGTGTGCGTGGTGTCGCTGCCGGTTGTGTCAGCTTTGTGCCCACTGGCTCCTTGTAACTGGCTGAGGACTCGGACCTCGTGCGTGATGTGCTGGTGCTGCTTAACCCACTGCTGGACGCTTGAGAGGTCATCCAAGTAATTATCTGGTCCTGTTCTTTTGGATTTGTGAGGGTTGTTGTCCTGGACAACATGGGCGGTATTGAGTGGGTTTTCTTGGGTGCTCCCCTGTGGCCTGTACGTGAACCGTCAGGGGAAACACCTCTTCCCTTGCCCCTCCCTCTTTCACCGGATTTCTTCCTCATTTCACTTATCCTTACAGTACACGCTGACTGGCAGCAGTACAGTGGCAGTACAGAAATGCTATACAGTACCACTATTCCCAGCAGCGACACAGAGCACAATGCTATACAGTGACGGGTGAGCGGCGTACCACTATTCCCAGCAGCGACACAGAGCACAATGCTATACAGTGGCGGGTGAGCGGTGTACTACTATTCCCAGCAGACACAGAACAGTAAACAGAATGCTATATAGTGTGGCTGAGCGAGCGGTGTACCACTATTCCCAGCAGACACAGAACAGTAAACAGAATGCTATATAGTGTGGCTGAGCGAGCGGTGTACCACTATTCCCAGCAGACACAGAACAGTAAACAGAATGCTATATAGTGTGGCTGAGCGAGCGGTGTACCACTATTCCCAGCAGACACAGAACAGTAAACAGAATGCTATATAGTGTGGCTGAGCGAGCGGTGTACCACTATTCCCAGCAGACACAGAACAGTAAACAGAATGCTATATAGTGTGGCTGAGCGAGCGGTGTACCACTATTCCCAGCAGACACAGAACAGTAAACAGAATGCTATATAGTGTGGCTGAGCGAGCGGTGTACCACTATTCCCAGCAGACACAGAACAGTAAACAGAATGCTATATAGTGTGGCTGAACGAGCGGTGTACCACTATTCCCAGCAGACACAGAACAGTGAACAGAATGCTATATAATGTGGCTGAGCGAGGTACACAGAGTGGCAGTAAACAGAATGCTATATAGTGTGGCTGAGCGAGCGGTGTACCACTATTCCCAGCAGCGACACAATGACAGGGGGGACCCTGGCTAGCGTGGCTGGAGTGCGAACTACCCTGCCTGCCTACCCAAAGCTAAACCCACAGACAAATGGCGGAGATATGACGTGGTTCGGGTATTTATTTACCCGAACCACGTGACAGTTCGGCCAATCAGAGCGCGTTCGGGTCCGAACCACGTGACCCGTTCGGCCAATCACAGCGCTAGCCGAACGTTCGGGGAACGTTCGGCCATGCGCTCTTAGTTCGGCCATGTGGCCGAACGGTTTGGCCGAGCACCGTCAGGTGTTCAGCCGAACTCGAACATCACCCGAACAGGGTGATGTTCTGCAGAACCCGAACAGTGGCGAACACTGTTCGCCCAACACTAATCCTAATCTGTTCTACGTGTGTTCATTGTTACTGTTGCACCAAGCACTCACACATTAGGTGTCCAGAGGTTAGTTCATACTCGCATTATTGATGACTCTGCAGATCATCCATAATCGGGTATATCTGTATTTTTGGCGATTCTGCAGATCGCCAACAATCAGATTCTCTCTGTGAGCTGACACCATTCGTTACAGATAGACTGTTTTTTTTTTTTTATATAATATACAGCATATACATGGTAAAGATGCACAGAGGGAGAGACTGCTTGATTGTCAGTTGGAAACAGCCATTATTTCCCATAATGTAATGAGGTTCAGAGACAGGAAACTGTCAAGGCCATGGCCCCAACATTACACTGTGGGAGGGGTTTCAACACAATATCAGCCATGTAGATGTTTCTGATAATCTATTGGCATTGCAATTACCATTTATCCTTTCATCTCCTCTGAGTGGTGAGACAGTCTTGGAATAGTTTCTGCATCCAGACTATGGCAATTCACCTTTTCCCTTAAAGGAAACCTATCAAATCAAGTGTTCCAAAATGACAAGGTACAGATAATGTCAAAGTGGCTGTGTAAACATTTTTCTACTTTTCATGTTGAATATCAGAGGCAAAAGCTTTCATTCATTGGCCTCAATTCACTAAGATTATCTCCTGTCTTTAATAACGTTTCTAGAGTGATCACCATGGTGATGAGGCATGTAGTATTCAGGAAACATTTTACCTCAGACAAATCGAACGTTAACTCTTCAATCCTTAAAATAACTCCAGAATGCTAAAGGTAAAAACAGGCTGTTAATTAAGTGCGTGTGAAAATAACTACAGAGGAGGTAATATAACTACAGATGAGGTATCTTAAAGTGAAATATATCCCAGCATTTCTTCTTTGCTCTAAAAGATTATTTACAGCATAGAATATACTAACACAATGTTTTTTTGTTTTTTTTAGTAAAACCGCATTAAAAGGGTTATATCACAGGGCTGACTCTTTCTTCTGCAGGGAGAACCCGCATCCGAACTGCTGTTAAGCTAATCTTGTGTACACATTCTTTACTTGATACATTTATGTAAACATTCTCTGGCTGTGCAGGACTTCAGTTGATGAGTCCTGGGGTGAAACACAGGTCAGAAATCACTGCTGGCAGCATTCACAACAAAATGACAACAGTTAGGAATAAAATGCACCAGCAGCTTTAAAAATAAATTACCTGAACTTTGGGAAGTTATAATGTCTTAATGAATAAAAATACTTGTGCACAAAAGCAAATATGATAATTGTATGGGTTATAAAAAGTAGGAAAACACAATTTTGTTGAAAATTTTTAAACCGCTTTAAGGAATGAAGAGGGAAGATAACTCTCTCACTGCGTGGTGGCAAGTTTTCTCTTGCCTTATTATCTCCAGCATGATCTTAGTGAATTGAGGCCTGTGTGTAGATTTTAGTTCAGATGGAATGTTTCATTTGCAAAGGGTTGCTTCAATATTACACTGTTCTTTGCATGTCAGGCTGCCTATAAAAAGGGTTGTCGGGATCCACATACCATTACAAACAAGTTACATTTCCTCTGCTCTCTGCAGACAGCTCAGTCAGAGGCAGGCAGTGAGAGCTTTCGCTCACATACAGGGTTAACAGATGCAGTGTGAGATGCAGTGTGAGGGAATCCCCCTCCCTTCATGAATGAATAGTCCCATCAGATTTTGCCTCACCTGACATCAGTAAGTGTGAAAGGAATTTGATAACAGTAAACGAGAGAAACAGCAACAGAGATAAGCATTTAAAAGTATACACCCTTACTTAACAGCACTTCCCAAACTATTCCTATCTCAATTGAAAAAAAACAACATGTTAATAAATAGTGTTCCTTTTTCAGGGAACCTGAAGTGAGTAAAATAATTTAAAATAAACACATGAGGTAACTTCAAATGAATATTACATACTTACCTCGCTGTCAGTTCCTCTCAGAAGCTCACCAATTTCTTCTGACAATAATCCTTTTCAGTTCTGACAACATTTTATCACAACTAAAATATATCACTTACTGTCAGTTATATATCAGTTGCTGTCAGTTATAGCTCAGTGGACAACTGATGTGGCAGGTAATGTCCATGTTTCCCTATGGCTCAAGTGGGCGATGATACAGTTTAACAGTGTGCTGACCAGGAAGCTGTTATGGGGCAATGGTCAATTCCATTAATCACAGTGGACAAACGGGACACAGGAGAGGAGAAAGAGATTGAGGAGTAGACTACACAGGAGGTAAGTATGGCATGTGTATGTTTATTTTGACTTTTAATTCTAAGTTTAGGTTTTTTTAAAGAGAGGAACTCCAGTGAAATATTGTAAACAAAAAAAGTGATTAATTTTTACAATAATTATGTATAAATGATTTAGTCAGTGTTAGCTCATTGTAAAATCTTTCCTCTTCCTGATTTACATTGTGACATTTATCACATGGTGCCATTTTTACTGCTGGTAGGTGATGTCACTGGAAGGAGATGCTGCTTGCTTTTTTGGCAGTTGGAAACAGATGTTATTTCCCACAATGCAACAAGGCTCCCACAGTGCGCTGTCAGGACCTCAGAGCTGTGAGGTGCTGACATCACACTGTGGGAGGGGTTTCACCACAAAATCAGCCATACAGAGCCCCTTGATGATCCATTTGAGAAAATGAATAGATTTATCATGGGAAAGGGGGTATCGGCTACTGATTGGGATTAAGTTCAATTCTTGGTTATGGTTTCTCTTTAAAGAGACTCTGCAACAAAATGTTGAGCCTTATTTCCTCTAGCCTATAAGTTCCTATGCCTGTTCTAATGTGGTCTGTCTTACTGCAGCCTTTTCTAGTTGCACTGTCTCTGTAGTAAATCTTATCTTCTTTCCTCTGTCGGCTCTGTCGGGCTCAGACTGGAATGTGTGGAATGTGCAGCACTGCTTGTCATTGGCAGAAGCTTTACACACCCTCTCCAAGCTCTGCATGAGTCACACAGTGAGCTGTTCTAAGCCTATCATACTCTGGTTAGAAGCCATGTCTTTTGTTTGTAAACACTACCTAAAACTGGCAATTACAAGCCAGGATTGCAGCAGGGAGTGGCAGAAACAGTACAGAGGGGCCCAGGAGAACATAATGAAGAGAATGGTATGCTTTTTATTGTAAGAATTTTAGAGTACAGATTCTCTTTAAGTTTTTTTTCATCTTCTGTTTAAAATAACTTTTCAGCACTCTGCAACTGAAAAAGTACCAAAAAAGTAGGCGTAAATGTACCGTCAAAATTATTCTGAGTTTTTCCTTGCGTGAGGAATGGATGGCTTCAAATGCATTTTATTGATAAGGGGTGAACATATCACCTATCACCTACTAGAAAAAGTGAATGGAATAGAGGCCCATGTGTTTGTCCAGAAGTAAATTTTCACTGCAAGTTCCGTGCTGTCTGGTAAAACCTGATCCCATTGAAGTACGTAAAAAAGAAAGAAAGAATTTTAGATACAAAATTAGGAAGGGGGAAAAAAATGACCCATAATTCTTAGGAGCTGATTCATACAGTACTTTGAAGAGGAGCGTTCATCTACAACAACGCAAAAGTAGGGATTCTGCAGAGGTAATTGACTGCCAGTCAATTTGATTATACGCGGCTACTACTGTGACCCTCGATTATTGATGAAGAGGGGAACATAGATTCTTCCTCTCGTCTTTGTTCCGGGATACGTTCAGACAGCCTTTCATTTCCTCTCTATTGAATGCCTCTCTCCGCACCTATTTTATGGCAGGATTATGCCCATTGTATGCCACTTATTAGAATATCTTCTCTGGTATTATCATACGGTACAAATCTATCGCTCAGTGGGGAAGGGTTCTTCACGCTGTCCTTCCGCACAAAGGAAGATTCCAAATGAGGGGAGCAGGACGGCTCGGAAAATTCTACGCGACAAATTGCTGCATTTAAGCTCGGGACAGATCAATGCCGGAAGTCTTGTCTAGCCTATTGCGTCATTAACGGGCTCAGAGGGGTCGCTGAGCATTAACATTCCATTAAGATCTGCTTTTAACAGCCGGTCAACGGTGAGAGACAATTTCGAGTATACTTCAGTGTTATTTGTTATGTTAGTTAAAAAAAAAAAAAGTAATTATTTTGTGTTCTTTCACGCCTTGGTTTTGTTGACCTCTTTACCAGGAAAGAATTGAGGACTCCCAAGAGACTGAGCTAAACCAGACTTAAAGAGAAACTCCGACCAAGAATTTAACTTTATCCCAATCAGTAGCTGATACCTCCTTTTACATGACAAATCTATTGCATTTCACAAACAGACCATCAGGGGGCGCTGTATGACTGATATTGTGGTGAAACCCCTCCCACAAGAAGCTCTGAATACCGCGGTACTCTGGGCAAACTGCCACAATGTAACAATGTTCACAGACAGGAAATGGCTGTTTACAGCTGTCTGTAACAGCCAGAACAGCTAGAAACAGCTACATAACCTGCCCACAGTAACAATGTCACCATGTAATACATGTCAGAATGTGAATCTGGGAAAGGAAAGATTTTACAATGAGCAAACATTGACTAAATCATTTATACATAATTATTGTAAAAATGAAGCACTTTTTTATTACATTATTTTCACTGGAGTTCCTCTTTAAAGGGAACCTTAATTGAGAGGGATATGGATGATTCCTTTTGAATAATACCAGTTGCCCGGCAGTCCTGCTGATCTCTTTGGCTGCAGTAGTGGCTGAATCACACACCTGAAACAAGCATGCAGCTAATCCAGTCTGACCAGGGATGAGCAGAAACTACGCCAGTGCGAATTTACACATCGTAATTCGCATCTACACATCGTAGTTCGTAGAAGTTTCAAAACTTTGCTTACGAATTTACGCATAGCGAAGTACCGATACGCGTAGCTTACACCCACTATGCGTAGTTAACATGTGTATTGCGCAGTGAACTACGAATATGTTACTCTCGTCTAATTTTCCGCGTGCAATTATATGCTTACAAATTTACGCATTGAAAAGGGGAATGTACGCATAGAAGAGTTCCCGGTATAAGCATGTAAAAAGCTGAATTAATGCGTAAAGTTTTCTGCATATGGGTATAAGCATCCGCATACAATACTCTTCACACTACGCGTAATTGCATATTTTAATGCGTAGTCTACGAAATGCATACGAAGCGAATATTTGATTTCGAAGCCATTAGTTTGGTGAAGCGTAATTACGTAAAACTACGCGTAGTTCCAGCGTAGCGAAGTTGGCTGACCACGACCATCCCTGAGTCTGACTTCAGTCAGAGCACCTCATCTGCATGCTTGTTCAGGGGCTGTGGCTAAAAGTATCAGAGACACAGGATCAGCAGGAGAATCAGGCAACTGGTATTATTTTAAAAGGAAAAATCCATATCCTTCTCAGTTTAGGTTCCCTTTAAAGCGGATCTGAACTCAGAACTTCCTTTCTGCTCTAAAAGAAAAGCAACAGCATAATAATCTTTACAGAAAATAATGTCTTTGTTACAGCTGATACAAATCCTGCAATAAATCTGCAGTGTGTCTACTTCCTGCTTTCACGGAAGCAGGCAAAGGGTTAACATCCTGTGTTTACAAATTAAGCTGCTCTGTCGAGGCAGCCAGCTGACACAGCTGAAATTATCAATCTGTATACCACGACAACCCTAGTTACTATCATCCTGGGTAAGCTGCGCAGCTTTGTATTATCTGCAAAAATAGCAAGGCTACTTTTTACTTCATCTACTAGGTCATGATTTATGTGCCTGCATGTGCTCCCTGCTTTTGTCCTCCTCCAGAATGCTCTAGTAGCATTCACGTATACAAGATTTCACACATGCTTCACCCCTCCTCTGGAATTCCCTTCCCCAACACATCCGTCGCTCTCCAACCTTTGCTATCTTTACATGCTGCCTCAAACTCACTTTGTCCGCCAAGCATACACTCTACTTTAGGCCATTCCCCCTTTGACCTCAAGCCAAGTTGCACTCCTACTAGATATCCTAAAAACACAATGCCTCTAGGTATGTTAAGTTTATGTATACTACCCTACCTCTTGTTTACCCTCCCTATTCCTTTAGATTGTAAGCTGACGAGGGCAAGGCTCTCTCACCCTTTGGTGTCTTGGAATTTGTCATACGCTTTGTCATGTTACTTTGGTCACTGTCTGTAATTACCAATTCTGTATTTTGTACCAATTCTGTGTTTTGTATATTGGTGTACACCATCGTCTGTATTATTATGTAACCCATGGTTTCTTCTTACATTGTACAGCGCCACTGAATATGTTGGTGCTTTATAAATCAATATTTATTAATAAAAGCAGAACTTGATATTGCCTGAGCTTGAATCTCAGGGTCAAGAAAAGCATGAAGCTTGCTTGCTGATTGGTGTAGGTAGGGACCATTTCTATGGAGGGAGTCTGAATAATGGTGAATTGGTCTAGTACAAAACGCTGCAGTCCGTTTTGGAAGCTCGTCTCCTCTGTTTTTGCACACCAAATGCAATATGGCAACCTTGTTATTTTTATTGCTGCTAAACTTCTAACGCCCTAAAAGCTTGGAGGATGAGCTTTTTGTCCCTAGGCCCTCTCAAAGGACTAGAGGACATGATCTGCGCATGGAGGAAAACCGTTTTAGCCATTTATTTAGGAAAGGGTTCTTTACAGTAAGAGTGATTAAGATGTGGACTGCATTGCCACAGGAAGTCGTTATGGCAAACTCTATACCTGCATTAAAGGGGGCTTAGATGCTTTCCTTGCGTTGAAAGACATCCATGGATACAATTACTAGGTAATGCCTAATGATGTTGATCCAGGGATTTTATCTGATTGCCATCTGGAGTCGGGAAGGAATTTTTCCCTTTAGGGGCTAATTGGACCGTGCCTTGTAAGGGTTTTTTTCCTTCCTCTGGATCAACAGGGATATGTGAGGGAGCAGGCTGGTGTTGTACTTTGTTCTTTAGTTGAACTCTGTGGACGTATGTCTTTTTTAAACTTAAAGGGGAACTGAAGAGAGAGGTATATGGAGGCTGTCATGTTTATTTCCTTTTAATCAATACCAGTTGCCTGGCAGCCCTGCTGGTCTATTTCTCTGCAGTAGTATCTGATTAAAACCAGAAACAAGCATGCAGCTAGTCTTGTCAGATCAGACTTATAAGTCTGAACCACTGAAACACCTGATCTGCTGCATGCTGGTTCAGGGGCTATGACTAATAGTAGTATTAGAGGCAGAGGATCAGCAGGGCTGCCAGGCAACTGGTATTGATTAAAAGGAAATAAACATGACAGCCTCCATATACCTCTCTCTTCAGTTCCCCTCTAAGTAGCTATGTAGCTATGTAGCCCTGTGATTGCATTTTGAATGCAGAGGGTTAAAGATAGTCAATTTATAAAAACAATAAGCTGGTGGTTGTAAGCACTGTCATCACTTTAGCAGAGCAAAGAGAAAAAGGGACTATAAACAGCTGCACTGCTAATAAAATCTTACAGCTTTATTAATCACAATCATGGTAACAAAAGCAAAATGCCTGCTAATCACAACGAGCCATAAAAACACAGCACATACCAGATAAATCCTCTATGTTTAATTAATTGGGGGGGGAAAACTGAAAATAGACAATATGTCAACGAGTAACAACAGCAACCAGGGTGGGTGTGGCCTAAGGCCTTGTCCAGTGAGAGTCCTGACTCTGAGCAGGTACTATTCAGTACTAGGAATAGGTGACTGCGTAGTTACAGTATCTATGATGGCTAAATTCATATATAAATCAAATTCCGGCATTTTGATAGGAAAAAGGGAATCAGATTTCTGCAGACATACAGCATTACCGCAACTTGGTAATTTTATCCTAATCACAGAACTTTGGACCAATCAGAGAGCCCAGAGTCAACTCAGAAGTATTTAGCCAATCAGAAAAATTACCAAAAAAACTCCTTGGAAACTAGAATCTGAAGACGAAAATCGGAAATGCGCAGAATCGGTAATCGGCACTGGCGGAAATGTGATTTTCCACGGAATTGGGAGTTGGCATTTCCGACCATCCCTATATAAATAGTCAATTTGTTTTGGATGGGGTTTAACTTTACAATTATTAAAGGGGCACTATGGCGAAAAATTGTAAAATCTAAAATATGTGCAAACATAAACAAATAAGAAGTACGTTTTTTCCAGAGTAAAATGAGCCATAAATTACTTTTCTCCTATGTTGCTGTCACTTACAGCAGGTAGTATAAATCTGACAGAAGTGACAGGTTTTGGACTAGTCCATCTCTTCATAAGGGATTCTCAGCAAGGCTTTTATTCTTTCTTTATAAAGATATTCCCTAAAAAGGATTTAAACAACGATGCTGGCCAGCTTCCCTGCCCGCTACACAGTGTTTTGGCAGTTGGACAGAGAAAATGCCATTCACTAAGTGCTTTGGAAAATAAATAAATCCCTGAGAACCCCCCATGAAGAGATGGACATGTCCAAAACCTGTCACTTCTGTCAGATTTCTACTACTTACTGTAAGTGACAGCAACATAGGAGAAAAGTAATTTATGGCTCATTTTACTCTGGGAAAAAATGTACTTCTTATTTGTCTATGTTTGCACATTTTTGAAATTTTACAATTTTTCGCCGTAGTGCACATTTAGGCTGCATTTCCACTTGTGCGGTGCGAATCACCGCGGTAAAAATTCGCATGGATGACAATGTATGCGAATTTAACCATGGCAGTGCTGGTGTGTTTCCATTTTTCTATGCGAATTTTCATACGAATTCGCATGAAAATTCGCATACCCAAACCTCATGCGAATTTCCTATTAAATACATTGTATGCGATTCGCATAGCGGTATGCGGTATGCGAATTCTGATGGCTCTGCCATGCGAATTTTTTCTGCACAGAAAAACGCAAAGGAATCTTGACAAGTGGAAACAGTCCCATTCACTTGTATTGCTATGCAAATTTGCATGCGAAAAACGCATGCGAATTCGCGATAGTGGAAACGGGCCCTTAGGGCCCGTTTCCACTATAGCGTTGCGGAATCGCCGGCGCATCACCGCAGGCAAATCGCATGCGGGTGCGATTCCGCATGCATTTTTGTCGCGATTTCGCATAGGTTAGGGTGATGCGATTTTAACCATGTCACTGCCTGTGTGAATTAACATGGGTACCTATGCGAAATCGCATGCGAATTCGCGGAAAAAAACGCATGGGGAAAACGCATGCGATTTCCCTATTAAATACATTGCGTGCGATTCGCCTGCATTCCACACGCAGGCGAATTCTGAGGGCTCTGCCATGCAGAACGCATGCGGATTCGCGATAGTGGAAACGGGCCCTTAAGGTAAGGTAAGGTGGCCATTAACGATACAATTTTCCAGACGATGGATTATCCGATTCAATCATATTGATTGAAAAAGATCATTCGGGCCCGGAACAAAAGCTGCTATGCAATTCAGTGAAATAGATGGAATTGGTGTTTTTTGGATATCAGGAGAGAGAGTTTTGGCAGATAGGGTGGGCAGGATGGAATTACTTTTTAGTTGTTATGATTAGAATTAGACATTAGGATGGGGGCTGTTTTGGGGAGGTTACGGTTACATTAGGAAGTGGATTACTTTGGGGAGGTTAGGGTTAAGCATTAGGGAGGGGATTATGTAGTAGAGGTAAGAATTAGGCGTTAGGAACAGTGCTGATCGTAATGGAAAAAGCTACGCTTACGGATCATTACGCGTAATTTTACGCTATTACGCATTACGAAATTACGCTTACGGCATAGACATTCAATTTCGGTGCATGTCTGTAATTACGCATTGCCCTTACGCAATTACGCGTAAGAATACCGTAATTCAAGTTGTTACGTTATAGGCTTACGCGTAAATTCCTACTAGCAATTAATGCGTAAGGTCATGCTGCCAAGCGGAAAAGTTGACGCATGGATCAATGTTAGGTAGCCGCCGACTTTAAGGGTTAATAGCAAAGCCCCCTTAAGTGCTAAGAGCCTCAAATTTGGAGAATATATTAAGGAGATCAGAAGGAATAAGAGGGAAAAATTTTTTTTCAAAAAGACCTTATAGTTTTTGAGAAAATCGATGTTAAAGTTTCAAAGGAAAAATAGATACATTTAAAAACCCGCCGACTTTAACGGTTAATAGCAAAGCCTGCTTAAAATTTAGAAACACCAAATTTACAGGGTATATTAAGGGGATCAGTGGGAATAAGAGGAAACAATTTTTTTTCAAAAAGACCTTATAGTTTTTGAGAAAATCGATTTTTAAGTTTCAAGGGCAAAAATGTCTTTTAAATGCGGAAAATGTCAGTTTTTTTTGCACAGGTAACAATAGTGTTTTATTTTCATAGATTCCCCCAAGTGGGAAGAGTTTTACTTACTTCGTTCTGAGTGTGGGAAATATTAAAAAAAAAACGACGTGGGGTCCCCCCTCCCAGACCTCTTTAACCCCTTGTCCCCCATGCAGACTGGGATAGCCAGAATGCGGAGCACCGGCCGCGTGGGGCTCCGCACCCTGACTATACCAGCCCGCATGGTCCATGGATTGGGGGGTCTCGGAAGGGGAGGGGCAGCCAAGCTTTCCCCTCCCCCTCCGAGCCCTTGTCCAATCCAAGGACAAGGGGCTCTTCTCCACCTCCGATGGGCGGTGGAGGTGGAGGCCGCGATTTCCTGGGGGGGAGGTTCATGGTGGCATCTGGGAGTCCCCTTTAAAAAGGGGTCCCCCAGATGCCCACCCCCCCTCCCAGGAGAAATGAGTATAGAGGTACTTGTACCCCTTACCCATTTCCTTTAAGAGTTAAAAGTAAATAAACACACAGACACTTTCAAAAAGTATTTTAATTGAACAAAAAACATAACCACGAAAAAAGTCCTTTAATATTCTTAATTAACCATTAATACTTACCTGTCCCTTTAAAAGCCAGTTCCCACGCAATATCCTCGGAAATATACTAATCAGTTACAATGTAACAAAGCTATTACAATGTAACAACTTTGTTACTTTGTAACACCACCGCACCCGACGTCACTCGCCGCCACCGCCGCGTCTGCGCTGACCCGACAGAGCTCTGAGCTATATAGCTCAGAGCTCCCTAAGCATCTTTGTATTTGGGCTCCAAGGAGCCCCATTGGTCCTTAGCAGACCAATGGGGTTCCTTTAAATCAGAAGGAACCCCATTGGTCTGCTAAGGACCAATGGGGCTCCTTGGAGCCCAAATACAAAGATGCTAAGAGAGCTCTGAGCTATATAGCTCAGAGCTCTGTCGGGTCCGTGCGGGACGCTAAGTCCCCGCCGCCTCCCGCTGTCCTCCCCGCCTCTTCCACATGTCACCCACATGTCACCCACATGTGGGTGACATGTGGGTGACAGATGTGGGCGGGGCTGACAGCGGGAGGCGGCGGGGACTTAGCGTCCCGCACTGACCCGACAGAGCTCTGAGCTATATAGCTCAGAGCTCTCTTAGCATCTTTGTATTTGGGCTCCAAGGAGTGGCTGAATAGAGTACTGGTTAAGGGCTCTGCCTTTGACATGGGAGACCAGGGTTCGAATCCTGGCTAGGTCAAGTACCTATTCAGTAAGGAGTTCAAGGCAAGACTCCATAACACTGCAGGGTGGCCTCCTGAGCGCGTCCCAGTGGCTGCAGCTCTTGAGCGCTTTGAGTCCGACAGGAGAAAAGCGCTATATAAATGTTCGGATTATTATTATTATTATAATGGGGTTCCTTCTGATTTAAAGGAACCCCATTGGTCTGCTAAGGACCAATGGGGCTCCTTGGAGCCCAAATACAAAGATGCTTAGGGAGCTCTGAGCTATATAGCTCAGAGCTCTGTCGGGTCAGCGCAGACGCGGCGGTGGCGGCGAGTGACGTCGGGTGCGGTGGTGTTACAAAGTAACAAAGTTGTTACATTGTAATAACTTTGTTACATTGTAACTGATTAGTATATTTCCGAGGATATTGCGTGGGAACTGGCTTTTAAAGGGACAGGTAAGTATTAATGGTTAATTAAGAATATTAAAGGACTTTTTTCTGGTTATGTTTTTTGTTCAATTAAAATACTTTTTCAAAGTGTCTGTGTGTTTATTTACTTTTAACTCTTAAAGGAAATGGGTAAGGGGTACAAGTACCTCTATACTCATTTCTCCTGGGAGGGGGGGTGGGCATCTGGGGGACCCCTTTTTAAAGGGGACTCCCAGATGCCACCATGAACCTCCCCCCCAGGAAATCGCGGCCTCCACCTCCACCGCCCATCGGAGGTGGAGAAGAGCCCCTTGTCCTTGGATTGGACAAGGGCTCGGAGGGGGAGGGGAAAGCTTGGCTGCCACTCCCCTTCCGAGACCCCCCAATCCATGGACCATGCGGGCTGGTATAGTCAGGGTGCGGAGCCCCACGCGGCCGGTGCTCCGCATTCTGGCTATCCCAGTCTGCATGGGGGACAAGGGGTTAAAGAGGTCTGGGAGGGGGGACCCCACGTCGTTTTTTTTTTAATATTTCCCACACTCAGAACGAAGTAAGTAAAACTCTTCCCACTTGTAGGAATCTATGAAAATAAAACACTATTGTTACCTGTGCAAAAAAAACCGACATTTTCCGCATTTAAAAGACATTTTTGCCCTTGAAACTTAAAAATCGATTTTCTCAAAAACTATAAGGTCTTTTTGAAAAAAAAATGTTTCCTCTTATTCCCACTGATCCCCTTAATATACCCTGGGAATTTGGTGTTTTTAAATTTTAAGCAGGCTTTGCTATTAACCGTTAAAGTCGGCGGGTTTTTAAATGTATCTATTTTTCCTTTGAAACTTTAACATCGATTTTCTCAAAAACTATAAAGTCTTTTTGAAAAAAATTTTTTTCCTCTTATTCCTTCTGATCTCCTTAATATATTCTCCAAATTTGAGGCTCTTAGCACTTAAGGGGGCTTTGCTATTAACCCTTAAAGTCGGCGGCTTTTTTATATTATACGGGAGCGTAATATTACGCGATTACGGCAGACTGTGTAATTTCAATGGGAGTTTACTGTCTTACGTGTAATTTGTTACGCGTAAAACGTAACCCACGGTCTACGCGTAATTAATTACGCTTAATACCGTAACCTTACACGTAACGCTTACGGTGCATTTGTAGTGAATTACGATGCGTAATTACGCTAATGCGTAATTTCGGCCCAGCACTGGTTAGGAAGGAAATTATGTTGGAGGAAGGGGTTAGGCATTAGGAAGGGTTATTTTATTTGGGAGGTTAGGCCTGACAGCCGTTTTGCGGTTATCCGTTTCCTCAGAGTTCAATCATATGACTGGCCTCTGAGGAAGAGGGCAACCGCAAAATGGCAGTCAAGACCTATTCACCCCCACTTCTATGCTGCTCTGTATGGATACAGCTTTGAAATAAGGCCCCGTTAACACCTGTGACCTAACCTAACCTTATTTTCACCTGAGCCCTCCCTCTACCGATACCATACTCTAACCAATCCCCCGCCAATGCATAACCTTAACCACCCCCAGCCTCCCTCTTTCAATTCCTTACCCTAACTGACCCCTTACCCCCCCCCCCCCCATACCCATGCCTAACATGAAACCCCCACCAAAGCCTAACTTAACTACCCCCCCCCCCCTACCAATGCCTAACCCAAACCAAGACACCACCCTCCCCGCCACAATTTCCAATATTGACAATAATTGCTGATCATTACAACTAAGCCTAACCTTATTCTCACACTAAGCCTTCCTTTACCATTGCCTAACACTAACACTAACCTAACCCCAACTCAACCCCTTCTACCCCACCACAAACCCGGCTGATATTATCTGCCATCTTCACCAGTAGGAACTGAACTCCTATATGCTAATCAACGAGTGCCTAACACTAATATCCAGGGCCGGTTCTTAACTTTTTGCTTAGGTATAGGTGCCCCCAGTATTAGTAGCTAGGTACAGTTGCCCCCAGTATAGGTTAGCCAGGTATAGGTGCCCCCAGTATAGGTTAGCCAGGTACAGTTGCCCCCAGTACAGGTTGGCCAGGCTATCTCTTCCCTTTCTTTTTCTGCCTGGTGCTGACCCCATACTCCTGCCGCCTGAGGAAGTCGTCTCACTGGCATCATGGGTGGACCGGGCCTGCTAATATCTGTCTATGCTTTCCCAGTAAATTAATTGACCCCTAGGTGCTATGATAGCCTCAAATTACATTGTGCTACAGAACCCAATTTAACATGGCACCCAAATGATCCCCTGCTTATCTCTGTTGTATAGCTCCACTTGCAGAGCGACTGAGGAGGTGCAGAAACTCTTTCCAAAAGCTGCAACTTTTACACTCCTTCAAAACATCTGTTTTATTTTTCTCTTTCTTTACAGTGATAAATTCCAACAAAAAAAAAATCTGCCATTTGCTGCTAATGCGGCAATTACAGGCGAGTGGTTTAAATGGACGAGGAAAACACAGTTGTTCCTTTTTAATACAACTCCAGGGTATTTTAGGCCAGCTAATTACAGTCGGTTTCCTTTTATTTAATTAAGCTTTTTTCAGTCTTTTCACCATGAAGGAGAGGTTTGCTTCCGCCGAGCCGCGGATAACGAATATGTGCAAATCTTTAATTGCTGTTTAATGAAAGCAGGAATAATAATCCGCTTCCTGCAGGAAAAATCCACTTTTATGTTTATTTTAAGACGGTTCAGTTCTTGTTTATTTATACTTGTTGGGAAAGCGCGGGGCGCTGTGGGCGGACACCATGTGACGGGTATCGGGGGTGAAATGAGCAGCCATCTTATTCCATGAAACCACTTTTATTTTAATGTACAGGTCTTATAGGTTTTTGTGGTAGTTTCCTCAATATCTGGTCAGTGAGATGCTAATAATAACAATTTGAAAGCAGACCTGAACTCAAAATTTCCTCTCTGCTCCAAAAGATAAGCAACAGCTTAAAAACCTTTAACCACTTGCCGACCGCACACTCATACTGTGCGGCGGCAAAGTGGTAGCTGGAGGACCAGCGACGCAGATCTGCATCGGTGCCTCCCTAATTAATCAGGAAAGGCCGCTCGCGCGAGCGGCCGTTTACTGTTAGATCACGGAGCGGGTCTCCGTGAATAGCCTGCGAGCCGTTGATCGCGGCTCGCAGACTAAATGTAAATGCAGGAGACATTTGTCTCCTTTGTTTACATTGTAAGGCAGATCGGCGATCCCCGGCCAATCAGCGGCCGGGGATCGCCGCCATGTGACAGAGGACAGCCTGTCACAGGCTGCACAGGACGGATAGCGTCCTGTGCAGACCCGATCACCAGGGGGGACAGGTAGGAGAGGGAGGGGGGAATTTCGCCGCAAACCTCAGGCAGGCAGGAGCGATCAGACCCCCCCAGCACATCATCCCCATAGGGGGGAAAAATGGGGGGTGATCTGATCGCTCTGCATGCCACCTGATCTGTGCTGGGGGCTGCAGAGCCCACCCAGCACAGATCACAAAAAACAGCGCTGGTCCTTAAGGGGGGGTAAAGGCTGGGTCATCAAGTGGTTAAAGAAAAATGTTTCTTTGTTACAGCTGATATAAACCCTGCATTAAATCTGCAGTGTGTCTACTTCCTGCTTTTATCTAAAAAGATAAAGGGTTAACATCCTGTGTTTACTAATTAGCTGCTCTGCCATGGCAGATGAGATTCCTGAGCTGACACAGCACATTACAGTTGTGATTAGTCACAGATGAGAGGGAATTAGACAGGCTAAACTCTCTAAATACATACAGGGTGCATTTCTCTGTTTTCCTTCTGTCCTGTGCAAGAGTTCAGGTCCAGTGAGGTGAAGTGAATTTATTTACCTGGGGTTTCTTCCAGCTACTCTGCAGGAAATGCTTTTAAAACAAAGAAAACCCTAAGAATCCCACATGAGGAGATGGACTAGACCACAACCTGATACGTCAGATTTTAACTGCTGACTTTTTTTGCTCTCCGTCGTATATAGTGGTTTGCACTCCTGTGAAAATCAATATGATGTGGCAGGTAATGGTCTCAGCAGCACAAAGAGCCCCAGTCATGTATTCAGAAAGTGATTCCGGCACCATCAGTAGTATTTTGCCTTTTTTATTTGTTAATAAGACACATATGACCAGCAGGCAACGTTTCTGAGGTATACCCTCCTTTTTCAAGTCCGGTCACATGTCTAATATCTTGTACAAACTCTCGCCATTTATACAGACAAACCATGGCATCTTACCAATCAGAACAGTCTATGCCACCAGTGGCAACCAATCAGCTGCCGGTTCCACCATGTGGACCTGAGGGGAACTGCTTACTACATTTAGACAATCTGTACAAACATACAGAGTCACCTGCAGAGGCGGAGCTAGGGTTTTCAGTGCCCGGGGACAAAGACAGTGTTTGCACCCACTATGGGCGTGGCCACGCATCAGGATGTGGTTGTGGTCATGGGTGGAGTCAAATATACAAATGCTGTTTAGATATGTGTCCCCCCCCCCCCTTCCCTTTGTTTAGATGGCTATCCAAATGTGCCCCCTTCCCCATTCAGATAGCACTCCTTTAGATAGTCAGATGTGCCCCCCTAATAATGGCCAGATGTGCTCCCCTTTAGATAGCCAAATGTGCCCCCTATAGATAGCCAGATTTGCCACCTATAGATAGCCAGATATGCCCCCTATAGATAGCCAGATGTGCCCCCTTCCCCCATTTAGATAGGCAGATGTGCCCAACTTTAGATAGTCAGATGTGCCCCGCTAATAATGGCCAGATGTGCTCCCCTTTAGATAGCCAAATGTGCCCCCCTATAGATAGCCAGATTTGCCACCTATAGATAGGCAGATGTGCCCCCTATAGATAGCCAGATGTACCCCCTTCCCCCATTTAGATAGGCAGATGTGCCCCCTTTAGATAGCCAGATGTGCCCCACTTTAGTTAAACATGTGCCCTGCTTCTTCTGCTCCTGTTAATGCTTCTGCGCTCCTCTGCAGAGGGAGGGAGAGAAGCAGGAGCACTTCGGGCAGCCAGTGAGCCGCCTCTCGTGCACGCGGCAGTGCAGCAGCCATGCTTCAGCTCCCTCACAATGCTGCGCCCGGGGAAATATGTCCCCCCTTGCCCACCCATAGCTACGCCTCTGCCTGCACTTTCCCTTCCTGGGAAGCACCGGGGCACATGACACGCCCACTCCACATCCTCCACATCCTGCCGACAAATGAAGTGCATACGGTCACGCCTCCACCAGCAACTTTTTTGCTGTAGTCAGGGGTGTAGCAATAGGGGGTGCAGAGGTGGTGAACGCATCGAGGCCCTCGGGCCAGAGGGGCCCACCCTCAACCACAGTATTAGCTCTTTAATGGTCCTGTGCTGGTAATAATCACTTCAATAGGTGCTTTTATGAGTAGTAATCATTAACAAACTGTTTCCCATCCCCTTCTTGCACCTCTGACACTGTGGTTGTCCTTGGCAGGTTTTGGTGTGCCGTATCACTTGTTATGTATTGAATGCTTGGGGGCCCCATGTAAACCTTGCACCGGGGCCCACAGCTCCTTAGCTATGCCACTGGCTGTAGTGCTTGAGTCTATGTGCATAGGTGCAAAGCTGCAGGCAATCACAGCTACACAGACTTTTTGTGATTTGAAAAGTGCAGTCCCCAGAATGACCAATAATTTACGCTAATCATTGTGGTTGCTTTTTGAGAATTTGCTTTTTCCAATTACACCTTAACTGGGCTATATAAAGGCACCGGAGGTGTGAGAAGTGTTCGGGATCATATTCTGCGTTCTCGCCTCTCGGGGGCGTTGTACACTCGCCCGTCACTAAGCCTCAGAAGCCAGAAACCGGCATAGAGGTAATTTTACACGAGCTGAAGCGGTTAACATTTACTTCTGGCTAATACATTCTAGTGCAGCATGAATCCCACCAGCAGAGACTTCTGACAATATATAACAGGGAGCCGGCCTTTAATTATCACTATTAGTGCTTCCTGCCAGT